>NC_143020.1:89907372-90061603 GCF_055824585.1 Amblyomma mixtum
TTACAACACAAAACTTGATGTATGAGGTGCTTCAAGTGTAATCTAAGTCAAGTTTACACAAGGAATTCAGAGGACATTTCTCTATAAGGTAGGCATTGTTAAAGTTTAAACATTTTTCAGGGCAAAACATTAGCTATAGCAGTACATAGTAGCTGATACACTAGTTAGTATATATCTGAACCCTTTCGGATGACAGAGTCTGAACAGAGTTTTCAGAGTACCACAAGTTGCACCGAAAACCGCTTTCGTAACCCTTAATGAAATACGGCAGAAGGAAATCAGCGTCGATCGAGAACCTTTTCCCTATAACGCATAAAACTTCAAAAATGAAATGGTCTCGCCGGGCCGTTTGCGCATTCGTAATGCCTTCGGTTGCTGGCCTGTACTGAGAGGATCATTGCGGCAATTTGTTTTCACTGGTAAGAAGGTTCGTCACGCGTTCCAGATACAAGATCAAAAGTGCTTCGTGAGATCGAAGTATGCAAAAAAAAAAAAATACTGCGCTCTGCACGGACGCAACGCACACACGCTTTGCACACACGAAGTTTGCACGGAATTTCCTTGCTGGAAAGAGCCCCAGCCGCACATTCTGAGGGCGTTGTCATTCTGTGTATGGGTGAAAAGCACGGTAAGGGCGATTAGCGCAGGAGTGGGAGCGGTTCTGTTTTAAAGCGAAAGCTTTACTACTTCGACTTTCAGCCTTTGCAGTGGCGCGGCGGTGCCACCATTGACCTTTAGTTGACCTCTGTGTGACGTCATGTATGACATCACGCCGAAGAGAAGGGCGACCGACAGGCGCCGTCGCAAGCCGCGGCGGTGCCACCACCGGCGCCTAACTCCTGCGCTCTCCGCTAGGAGCGCGATTGTGGCTTTACGCTGAAGAGATTAGGCTCGACTCACGTCGCTAGAAAGCAGTAGCTGTGCCAACCACCAGCGGCTTAACAAGTTCGGGATGTCGCGCCGTCCATGTGCGACGGCGGTGCACATGAACGGCGGCCTGACGGGACTGGATTGTAATGGACTTGATTGGATTGGATTAGATTAGAATAGATTAGATTATATTCCATCGGATTGCATTGGATTGCATTGGATTGTATAACAGATGCATCGCCACAAGCACCACCACCAGCTACACTACCAGCTGAACTATGGCGTAGGTACGGATATTGCTTTCGCAATTACCGGGCTTAACCAAGCGAATTTTTGTAATTTATATGGCACTCTTGTAAATAGAAAGCTAGCACCGTACTCCACCACCTCCATCCCTCCCCAAATTTGTATTCTGTGCTGCTTTGCCGTCACATTATTAGCGAGGGTTGAAAAGAAAACATTCTACACAAGTGTGTCTGTTTGTTGGAAGTATTCAAGTTAGAAGGAACGCCAACCAAAAATAAAAAAGAAAAAAAAATGAAAAACGCTGCGGGATACGTTGACAGGAAGGCGTCGACCTGCTCGCCTACTTCGGAATAAATACATGTCACCGCTGGATTCCTCGACGCGACTGCTCGACCAAATGGTAGCGGTTGGCATTTATTTCGCACAGCTTGCCACGCGTAGAGGAATAAGTGATAACTAACGTCTGTTTTTCAGATAATTTGGCAATTTTCAAGCTCTTAGGCCGTAATAAATGCCGTGTGTGTACCTCGCAAGAACGACACCTGGTGAAGCAGTTTTTCTAGCTTTCAGTCACTTGTTACATTTTCAACAATTTGGGGTTTTGCTTCTTAGAACGAAAAAAGGCACGCAATGCACGCACCCTAGCTATCAGTAATTACGGATGAAAATTTCTTCATCACAGCACTGATGTGCTCTCGCGTATTTTCACTAGATGGCGCTATCGTTTACGCGTGTCAGTTGAGTTTCCCTTCAAGTGGAGATGTGAGGAAACATTTGATGATGATGAAATCGGATTTCTTGATGGATTGATGGTTGGGACTCGCAAACAATCACATTTCTCCTCGGCGGGCCAAGAAGGTTAACTATTTATTAACACATGAAGCAAAAAGAAGAAAGAAGCAAGGAGAAAGGTATTTACGACATTACTGAACCGTTGATTACACGAAATCAGCCCCCTTAACCAAGAGCGTTCCATTTTTAAGCCTTCGGTCTCCACCGTTGTTAGGGACAGCAACCAATAATAAAACAGGCGACACTTCTCACCAATCAATGCCCAAGGAAAGCGACAATACAGTTTCCGTCAACCAATCAAAAACTGGGCAGAGGATGGCAGCCAGTCAAACACTTGGGAAAGGAGAGGTTCCGTGGACGCACACAAAGAGCACCGAACTCGCTGCGCTCCGAACCTCTGCCCTCCCCCTCGCTTCCCCCTCCGCGCACGTGCACACGGGACACACGCATGGCACGGGAACAATCACTGAAGGTTCCTTATGTAAAAAAAAGAAACCTGTCGCTGAGGGGTCCAGCATCCAGTGGCAACCACAGCCCAACCATGGGCCCCCTCCGAGCATCGGACGCTCACAGACCCATCGGCGCCGCAGCTCAGTATGCCTCAAAACTTGCTGACGCCAACTGGATAGATCGCTTTAACACGGCCGCCAGGCAGATGTCCGGGAAGAATACTTGGAGGCTTTTCCGCAGCCTTATAGACCCCGCGCAGACCCGGGGCGAAACACAGCGCCACTTACAACGAGCACCTCATAATTTCAAGGGCAGCAGAACACAACTCGCAGACACACTCAGGGACAAGTATCTCTGCTGCAAACAGGACCCTTGTGGTCAGGAGTATCTTTACGCAGGCAAAGATAATCCTGAGTTAGACGAACCGTTCCAACTCTTTCATCTCAACAGAGCCCTGGCTAAAATGAGAAGGGGCACGGCGCCTGGACGGGACAAGATCACAGTCAAGCTGCTGGCCAATCTCCCTGACAAGGCGTATGATGCCCTTTTGGAATACATCAACACTATATGGAAGGGCGAAACCCCGCTCCGTCTAGACTGGAAAACAGCTCTAGTAACCTTCATCCCCAAGACGGGAAAGTAAATCAACACAGACAACTTGAGGCCTATCTCACTCACTTCGTGTATGGGCAAGCTAATGGAGACAATGGCACGGGATAGGCTCTCCGTATACTTGGAATAATGAAACACGTTTCCAGACACTATGTTCGGCTTTCGCCCACATAAGTCGGCACAGGACATACTCCTCCAAATCAACAGAGACATAGTACAACCAGTTGAACGTCCACATAATGACAAGGTTGTCCTGGCCTTGGATTTGAAAGGAGCCTTCGACAATATCAAACACAGCGTCATACTGACACACCTCAATGGGACCCACTGTGGCCGCAACACTTTCAACTATATCAAAGACTTCTTCACCCATCGAGCAGCATTAATCAAAATCCAAGAGGCAGAATATGGTCCGTATCAAATGGGTACGCGGGGGACACCACAAGGCGCGGTGCTATCCCCCCTATTCTTTAATTTGGCGATGCTCCATCTCCCGGACCAGTTGCACAGTACTGAAGGCATACAGCATGCGCTGTATGCCGATGATATTACGATCTGGGCCACAGAAGGAAACTTAGGGCGCATGGAGGAATGCCTGCAAAGAGCAGCTCATGTAGTGGATCGCTACGCAGGGCACTATGGTCTCCAGTGCGCACCCAGGAAATCTGAATTCGTACACCTTAGGGCATCCCCTAAGGACAGTACCAAAATACGTCTCTCCTTAACAAGTCGCCCCATACATGAGGCCAAAGAGATTCGAATACTCGGACTCTTCATCCATAACCAATGAAAGGTAGACACAACTCTGCACAAACTCCCCAAAATTGGAGACCAGGTGGGCCGTATGGTCCGTCGCGTCTCCAATAAGAGAGGGGGTTTGCGAAGTAGGGATGCAGTTCAGCTGGAACATGCTTTCGTAATCAGCCGATTTTTCTATTCGGTCCCTCATCTACACTTGCGGAAGCACGACGAAGACAAAGTGGAGGTAAAAAATGATGGAGGTAAAAAGTGGAGGTAAAAAGGCTCGTAAAATGATGAAGAGGGCATCGTGTGCCACGGCTGCTCGGAGTCCTGCTGTTCTCTCTCCTCCCCGTTGGTGCTGCTCTTCCACGGACTGCCTCTGCGTCTTCTGGCCGTCTTCAAATTTTGGTGAGGCCGTTCCGCGAGTGGGGGATTTGGCCAGGTCTTTCCCCCTTTGGATGTAGGTTCGAAGGCTTTGCGGGTTTTCCGCCATGGCTATGTCTTCTCCGGGCTCACGTCCGGTAACCTGGTTCGCCAGTTTACCGGCTGAAAATCTGCCGCTAACATCTTTTAGTCAAAACGGTGTCAAGCTAATCCCTGTGGCGCTGGTCGCTGTAGGAGATGGTGTAATTAAAATAAAAAACTCTCGATTGATCCAGGAGCAGCTGAAGGCAGCCACCAGTCACTATCTTGAGATTTCGGAGGTGCGACCATTTGGCAAGAGAGGAATTCTATGCAAATCGGCTCACTTGGATTGCGTTGCCGATTTGCTGCAGTGCACCTCTTTCGCCTCACTACCGGTGAAGGTATTCATTCCCGAGCAGCTAGCATGCGTAAAAGGAGTTGTCCGCGGTGTGGATCTTTCCGCTACACCAGGGGAAATTCTTGCAGACTTTCATGACGCCGGTGTTGGCATCCTTTCAGTTTACTGCTGCAGCAGAGGCTGGAGGCTCTCGAACACCAACGGTGTCGGTTATTGCCACATTTGCAGGGTACTCTTGTCCATCCGAGATCAAAGTTTGGCCTATTGTGTACCGTGTAGACCCACTGCAGCCCCGTCCTTTACAGTGTAAGAATTGCTGGCGGTTCGGTCACAGTGCCAAATCTTGCAAGTCCGCAACGCGCTGTCGCGTTTGTGGCGGTGATCATGCACACGACATTTGCACTTCTGAGTCGCTAAGCTGCTGTCTTTGCCACTCTGATCACACAGCTCACGACCCCACATGCCCGAAGCGTGCCGATGAGCAGAACGTCTTGGACATTATTCAGCGTGACAGGTGCTCGCGCGCTGATGCATATGCCCGCCTTGACAGACGGCAGTGCTCATACGCAAGTATTGCCCGCACGACCACTGCTGATGTGGAGGCAGCCTTAACTAAGTCCGTTGTTGCTGCGGTGGAGAAGGCTGTTGCTGGCGTACTTGACCGCATGATCAGTACGTTCAGCGATGCCTTGTCCCAGGTCATTTCCGCGCAGGCTGCTTCAACGGCTTTAAGTAACCTCAACTCGTCTACCTGTCCTCCCTCCTCTGCCACTGCTGCTCTTCAGCCCACAACCCCTTCTGCCTCCACGTCCGTCGGTGTAAATGACTCTGACCAAGTCCCCCTCTCTAACGCTTGTGAGTCAGATGTTGAAATGACTACTCCATCTCAGAAGCGTCGTGCTTCCTCTTCTCCTTCGAAATCTGACCATCATCATGGTAAGACTAAGAAAAGTTCGCCTGGAATTTCAAAGAAAACAGATGTGTTGAAAGAGGCTTTTGCGGCTACGTTTTTAAAGCAATAATCATGGCGGGATTATCTGTTCTCCAGTGGAATTGTCGCTCTATATCATCATCTTTCCCCGATTTACAGCAGCTTATACTAAAACATAGTCCAGACATTATTTTAATACAGGAGTCGTGGCTCAATCCTAATCGCCCATTTGCAATTAAAAATTTCTCCGTTTTTAGAAATGATAGCCCAAACGGCAGGGGTGGGGGCTTACTAACATTGATTTCAACGAAACTGTATCATCGTGTTAAAGTGTCTCACAAAATTATGAGACCTGATTGTGAGATACTTGCCGTTGAAATCATTATTCCGCAGTGCGCCCCTGTTACGGTGGCAAATATCTACTTCCCCGCAGGAGTCCGTAGGACGTATGAGCTCGATGCGTTACTGCACAACAGCAGACGAGTAGTTCTAGCTGGGGACTTCAATTCTCATCATGTAATTTGGGGTCTAATCATGTAATTTGGGGTCTAATCTATCTGTCTAATCCTCTCAACCGGAAGTCTCTTTATAGATTCATGGAACGTACCCATGTGCTGCCCTCTTCTCACATATCTCTCAGTCCACAGTATTGCCACCTCGGGACGAAAAAGATAAACTAGAGTCCATAGCTCAAGGCCTTGCTGTGCGTTTTCGAGCTCGCACTACCTTTGCACCAACCCCGTTTCATTTGGGTGGAGACTTCACTAAGGTATCTGTATCTGATTTAGAGTCTGTAGTTAGTTGCCAGCAATCTGCTGCCCCGGGGATTGACGGAGTAACAGTTGGTATGCTAAAAATCCTAATGCAAGACTTTGCCCCGTACCTCTTGCAGATTGTGAACTGGTCTTTGGAAAAAGCCTGGATTCCACAAAATTGGAAAACAGCGAAAATTATTTTACTGCTGAAAGAGCAGGGGAAGGGTTTTGATCTCGACAATATTCGGCCGATTGCTCTCACATCAAATTTGGTTAAGCTTGTAGAGCGGGTAGTCTTCAGCCGCCTCACGAGTCATATTCTGAGTTTTCAAGGTTTTAGCGAGGCTCAGATTGGCTTCCGCCGGGGGTGTTCGATTTGGACCGCGCACATAGACTTGGAGAGCCGTAGGTTGCTATGAGGCAAAATGAGGTATCAGCTCTGGTTACTTTAGATATGGCAAAGGCTTACGACAGCGTTGAACACAGCATTTTGCTTCATAAACTGGCTAATGTACAAACTCCTTTGTGGATAGGAGAGTTCTTAAAGAATAGAGCGTTCTTTTGTTCTAAGGGTACGTTAACTTCTACAACATACGCCCAGTCTAGAGGTGTCCCACAAGGCTCCGTTCTTTCTCCGTTATTGTTTAACATACTAATGCGTGATATCCCTATTCACCCAGCTGTAAAAGTTTATGTGTATGCGGATGATATTGCTTTTTTCGCTTCTGCCAAAGACATTCATATCCTGTACCAATTACTGCAAGAGTATTTAAATGCTCTGGAAGTTTGGCTAGACAGCAAAAGTTAACTTTAAATGTGAACAAGTGTGGCGTCCTTGTTTTCCCACAAGCAACCCCTCTTTACATCTCTCTGTCGTATCACTCTATCCTCATCCCGCAAGTTGAGTCAACAAAATACTTGGGTATAATATATGACCCGCATTTAGACTGGCGGTCACACATAAGAAGCATTGCGCTTAAGGGTGAGCGTGCCCTTGGCAGGTTGGTGAGGATCAGCAACAAAAAGTTCGGTATGCGACGAGACACTCTACTACTTCTTTATAAGACCTATGTACAGCCAATCCTTGAATTCGGCTCCGTTCTCTTTTCTGGGTGCCCAAAGTACAAGCGTGAACCCCTGTTTGTTATGGAGCGACGCGCTCTGCGCCTTTGCTTAGGTCTGCCTAAATCAGTAGCTAATGCTTTGCTGTACTTGGAGGCGCGAATACCTGATCTCAATTCCCGGTTTGAGCTTATCACTGTGCGGACATTTTTAAGGTCTTTGGAGCCTGTTCCTGGATTGGCTAACCCTATATTTACAACGAACCCAACTCTCTTCTTTGGTACTCCCTGGCCTCGGTATAAGCTCCCTCAGGTGGTGTTCACTAACTCCCTGCTGTCAAATATTTCTGTTTCAATGAGATCTTTAGTACTAGTCAACCACAGGCGGGCTGACACGGCAGTCTTCTTTGATAACACCCTCCCAAGGAATGCTAAGAACCTGCCCACCAATATGTTAAATGGGCTCATAGAGGAGTACCTAGACAATTTTCCTAACCATATTGCCGTCTATACAGATGCCTCCCAGCAAAATGAAAAGGCCGCTATTGGTATTTACTCAAGGGCTCTTGATTGGAACTACTCATTTCGGGCCCCTGACTATACCCCTATTTTTGTAGCTGAGTTTCTGGCTATTGAGTTGGCCTTAATAAGGATTCCCTGCAGTATCACTCGGGTTATTATACTCTCAGACAACCTTTCTGTTTTGGCAGCGCTCGAAACCTCGAGTGATACTCGTATGAGCCGTTCCCTTCAATTTTTTATTCCTCCACATGTTTCAGAAGTTCGCTTTCACTGGGTCCCTGGGCACTGTGGCATTGTTTCTAATGAGAGGGCTGATTTTTTAGCAAAGTCTGCCCTTGATGGTCCTATTGTCCCTTTCGTCCCAAATACTGTTCACTTGACTCTAGCACGCTTTCAGCGATTCCAGCGTTTCCACACCTTGAGCCATGAGCCTCTCCTCGCTGCAGCGGATTTTCAACACCTGGCATTTCCTTGGAGTGTGCGGATGTGCAGTTCGAGGCAATGTGAGGTGTCCATGACCCTTTTGCGCTGCAGGATACCGCGGCTAAATCTTTATTTATGCCGATCGGGGCTTTCGATATCCAACCTTTGTGAGTCTTGTGGCGAAATTGAGTCTATAGAACATTTTTTCCTCTCCTGCCGGCGGCTCTCTGCTCTCCGTAGAATTTACTTGGAGATCCCCCTCGCTCGGCTTGGGCTTCCTCTATCTATTCCGATTCTCTTATCCTTCGGGGCAAGTGCCAAGGGATATGCCCTGAAACCAGTGTTCGATTCTATTCACGATTATATAATTTCATCCGGTAGATTCCTCTGCTAGAATGTGAATTCACAACTTTTCTTTCTCCGTATTTTTTGTTTTGTACAAATTCTAGCTCTGCGTCCCAAAATTTTACATTTAATTATACTCCATTCCCTGTACACGAGTGCGTTTGTATCCGCTATGCACCCTGGCCAATCCCCCGCCGTGGGTATGTGCCATTCAGCCCGAGGTCATCATCATCATCATCATCATGAAGAGGGCACTTGACCTTTCTGTCTCCACCTCCAATGCGAGACTTCTTGCATTGGAAGTGGTGAACACCTTTCAGGAGCTCAACGAAGCCCATCTCACAAATCAGTACACGAGGCTAGCCCAAACGAAGTCGGGCCGGGACTTGCTAGCCCGGCTTCACATCCAACACGATTTCCACATTCAGGAGCGGGTCCGAGTGCCCGAACTCTGGAGACGCGCCATCAGAGTTCGACCCCTCCCCACTAAGATGGATAAGGAAGACCATAGTGGCCGTCGCCAGGCTAGGGCGGAAGCCTTAGCGCGCCACTATGGCAACAAGCAGGCTGTCTACTACGTAGATGTAGCCGGGCCGACCAACGGGGGGTGGAACACGGCCGCGGTCATGCATCAAGAAATACAGGTGGATGGGCTCTCCTTTCGAGCTCCAGGCACAACACAAGCTGAAGAAGTTGCTATCGCCATAGCTGCCTCTGATACCAAATCAAAACACATCATAACAGACTTCCGTTCGGCGTGTAAAAATTATGAGGCTGGCTGGATAACTCCACTAGCTGAACGGGTACTAAGGAGCTACAGCCGAGACACCGATCCTACTCCCCGCTGCATAGTTTGGAGTCCCGGCCATCAGGGCCTAGCAGGAAACGAAGCTGCTGACGCGGCGGCCCGAGCACTCATTCACCGGGCGTTCCCATTGGCTCCTGAGCACCTGACACCTGAAGGTGGCTGTTTAGTCTCGTTCAATGATATAACAGCTTATTATATGGATAGACACCGCGTGTACCCAGCCCCTGCAAAGGGACTGGGGAAAGCAAACGAACGCGTTCTTCTTAGACTATTCACTAATAGAATGCTGAGCCCAGCAGTATTAAAACACTTCGATCCCGCGTTCACTGGCAGCTGAAAACACTGTGGCGAGGTGGCTGACACCTACCACATGGTTTGGGCTTGCCAGCGCAGCTCAGCTCTCTCCCCTACCCCAACCCTACCAGAGAGGAATCGGAGGGGGGCCCTGCTTGGCTGCTCGGACCTTCAGGCCCAAAAGGCTTTGGTCAAGAGGGCTAAGCTGGCGGCTTCGACCAATGGGGTCCCAGAATAGTGACACCACCCATTGCGGGGCTCTTTAAGAGAGCTTCACCTCTTTTATTAAATAAAGGCTTTTCATCATCATCATCGCGCACCGATCGTCCAGCGTACACCCGCGTCCCCACAGCAATCCGCAGGGAAGCGAGAAGGCTGAAAAAAAACGGCACAGGCTTAGCTTGGTTAAGTCCGGAAATTGCGAAAGCAATGTGAGCTGCTTTCTCCTTCTGTTTCGCTGTAGACGGCATGGCTCCATACAGTAGGAAACCTCCGCCGTGGCTACCGCCGCTCTACACGGACGGCACCCAGATCAAGAGATGTTGAACGCATTCGCCTGGCTGCATAATATGCACGCCGTTTAGCTAAACACTGTTCCCTCTCTTCATCCGCTTCTTCCGCACGCCGCCGCTTCTTAGCTGCAGCACATCGTTGCAGATTCACCTTATACACATCATCCGACATATTGTGGAGGATCCGTTGGGACGACTGCGACGAGTCGAGTTGGGGCCCCGCTTTTCCACAGCTGGTATGACGTCACACATAGGTCACGCTAAAGGTTAATGGTGGATTCTCCGTGACGACGGCCAAGAGCGGAAACCTCGAGCAATATTGCTTTCGCAATAAAAAACATCCACTGGCCACAAACACTACCGTAGGCATTCAAACACTGCACTGCAGAATGCTGCGCGCTAGAAAGTATCTATGGTGGGGAGGCAAACCGGAGACAGAATAAGCGCTTTGGCGACGATGCCGCCAGCAACAATAGAGCAGCCACCGACATGCGTCGCGTCGTGCGTCCGCGGTGCGTCCGTCGTGCTTCCACGGTTCCATGAATTCGGTAACCCTTCAACCGGGGACAGGTGCACATGTTAAAGTCTCGCTCCGTGCACTGTACTGGAGGCTGGATGACACATCGGAATGTTCAGCAAACTTCACAGTGCTCCTCAGGGGCACTACAGCACGGCCAGCTAAAAGCGACTCCGAAAGTCAACACGCTGCTCGGCCGTTTCGGCCGAGATACCCGAAACCCAAGCCTCTTTAACCTCGGAGAGCCAAACACCCGTCTTCCCAGCAAGCGCGACGGAGTTTTGTGGGTCAAGCTACAGTGCCATCTCAAGCTCAAGCTCGCGAGCGCGTCTCTCTCCGCCGGCGTGGCTCCGTCCAGAATCACGTGACGCCTCCTCCGGTTCTCACTGGCCCTCTGTCGATGCCGCCTCCCGGCGTCGGCGCGGCGTTTTTTTCTGTTCCGCTAGAACCTGACGATTTGCCAAAAACGTCCACTGCGGCGGCAAGAAAACGCTCCGGTGCCGTCGACGCCGACGAATCGCCCGGAAAAACGCTCCATGCGGGCCACGCTTTGCGCCAAGCTCATGTGGCGCCACAATCGCTACGTTCGGTTTCGTGCAAATAACAAAAATGTTTTATAAACCCTAACTAAATATTGAAATACACTTTTCTTGCAGTCATTAGGCGCGTTTCCCATTGTCCAAAAATCTTCGCGCGAAGCGGATTCGCTCGCCGCAAAAGCTAGGCCCTGCTCTCATCTATCGACGCCCAGGCGAGGTGGAACTGCCGCGCCGCTGCTGTTTCTCCCGTTTGCACACCACGTTGCCGCTCGCGGTGTTCCGGTCAGAAAGGCATACTACTGTTGATCAAAATTGACCCGCAGACGACGTCACCGAAGCTCAGGGAATGACGAGGAATAAGTCCACGCGTCGACGCGTATTTTTACTTCCATGGCTATAATTTGCGGCAATGTTGTCTGCGACTGAAACTGTTTATTTGCGGAAACCTAAAAAACGAAGTAAAAGCGAAAGCCATGCCGCCACGTGACTGCCTGAAAAGCACTCTACGCGTCGGTTGACTCATGTTACTCTAGGAGGTGAGTTCAAAATAAACGCGGAAACAGTTACGTTTAATCCGGTTTAATAGGAAAATTGGCCGAACAGGAAAATAATTTGAGGTTTTCTAAAAATTCTCGGAGCCTGTAGTTCCGCTCGTAAAAAGACGAGCTCAGAATCCTCTTCAGTGCACTTTTAAGTCTCCTTACGTGCCGAAATTCGAAAGCAATCCGCTAACCGGTACTTGAGCAATCTGCTGGACCGGCGCCGTAGACTGCTAGGCGGGACTTCAGTGGGTACCACATGACGGCGCTATGACTGCACGCGTAGCAAGGAGGAAATTTACCGGAAACGGAGGACATTTGTTACCCGCTTGGTTGCAACATCTGTAATTAACATACTCAAAATTGCTCATGCTGGCATAAGTACATATCTCGAAGATGCGTTTTTAAGAACTGTGCATTGACTAGATCAATGCGCCTTTATTCAGCTTCAAACGTCGAAGTGTCCCGGCGGAAACTTGCATAACCTAAAGTATATTGAATACCATGCAGGAAATATTAATGTGTCGTGGCGGAGTAGCAGCCTCCCCGTCTCGGACGCCGGCGACTGGATATGATTATCACTTAGACCCCAATACCTTTTCTTATTATCTTAATTATCATACAAGTGCGGACACTCTTGCGGACAGCCTTTGCCTACAAAATCCGTCCATGCCACACTTGAGCAAAGAAAGGCTTTCGCCTATAATAGAGATATGCTGATTAAACAGCTCGGGCGCGCTAATTTACTCGCTCGCCCACAAAGCCTGCAACCTCAAAAGTGAAGTGGTTCATGGCGGCTCACTTCTCGAAAAAGCCGTGAACGAGGGAAATGCTCGGGTAAACTGGCCACCATATTATGGCGGGGGCAATGGGCGCTTATCCCAAAAACATGCACGCTCCATTAATGTGTGATGTGAAGCAGATCTGGCACTGTTTTCCGGGGTCGGTGAACTTTTCCTCACGCCTGTACATCCGTCATATGCTCAAGCGGCTGAGTGCTCCGACGGCGCAGGGCTTTGACTTGTTTTCAGCTCGTGTGCAATTGAAATCAAAGCAAATCATATTTATTTTCTAACAAGTGGGTGGTCGCCTGGACTACAAGCTGTACAAACAGCTTGACAAAGGCCCAGGAAACCAGTAGACAACATAGCAGGAGCAAACAGCAAATTCCTGAAGTTCGACATCCAAAAGCGTTATACAATGCATACGTCACTGTAGCACGATATGAAAACAAAACAAAAAGTTGATCAATAATAAAATCAGTGGAAAACGCTCAAGAAGGCAGACAGTTTGTACATGCGAGTATAATATTTAAAGTAAGAACATATGTATAGATAGATTGTATTAGCACGAAATAGGTTCTCAATTGCTTAGGACTAAAACCAACAGTGCCTTTATATTTGTTGAGAAAAACGGCAAGATTATGAGCCAAGGATTGCAATTTGTAGTCTGTTCTAAAATGCGTCAGTTCTGATAAATTACTCCCCGTACCCGTGAAAACAATATCAGGGCTTCACCTCGCTGTTTGTTGTAGGCTTTTCTTTATTTTGTCCATGTCGGCTTTTTTGGTAATCGCTGCATTGGGGGTAGAGATTTTTTTCCGGAACCGTGGTGAAAGCCCACGCGCATGGTGTCACAGATTCGTGAAGCTACATAAGCTCATCTCACAGTCCGTCCTGTACAGAGGTTACCGGCGGCTGCACTTCCCACTGTAGTGCTTGTTCGCTTGGTTGTGGTGCGGGAATCTGTTCCGGAGGGGTATGCAACCCTCAGACTCTGGGGTCTCTAGGGTCTGTCCTGCAGGTGCGTCTGCAGGTGTTTGTCAAGGCTGTCCTTCCTTCCACAGTGAGGACAAATGACCTAGACTTGCGGCCGTGCTGCACTGTGCAGTGAGTGTTCTGGCTCCAACCACGGATGAAGCGAAGCCCGCAGTCGACGCACTTGAACGGCTCCTCCCCTGAGTGGACCAGCTGGTGGTCGAAGAGATGAGTACGCTGTGTGGACCTTTTCCCGCATTCTTGGCACAGAAAAACCCACTTGCTCTTGCGCTTCCGTTTATGTCCGTTCAAAACGCCTGTGTGAGGGAAAAGAGAACAGAATGGTGAGGTGCGGCACACTGAGCGAGACTGCCTGATAGCCGGCTCAGAAGAGGAAAATAACGATTGCATTACACAAACGCCACATGCGGCCATTCAGTTGCATGTAGCAGCGTTCACAGGGCTGCGAAAGAAGCGCATTGCAGCCAGTTGGAACTGCGGCCACTTCGACGAGGGAGAGTATAAAGCTTTGATCAGCAATTTTTGTTTGTATTATATCTGAGAGAAAAATAACTTAAGAAGACACACGCATGTGTAGGTGGTTGGAAAAAGGAGAAATGGGTTGCCCGCGAAAGTTCTTTGCCACGCATTGGGAGTTGGCAGCGATAGAGAATGCGAAGATGTGAACACTCTACTCAAAGAATTTGCCGACTCGCTTCCACGCCCAGCGACTGTAATGGTGACCCCCGGTGTCGGACCTGCAACTACACGCGCATATACACAACTTCCGCTTCTGGACTCAGCGATTTCTGATTTCACGTCGGATATTCCTACTCGAATGGCTTAATGCCTCCGTAACGGCGCAAACCATCGCATCCGTTTAATTGCTGCGTTGAACACTTCTTCCTTCTGAGAGATGTCAGAAGGCACGACAAATTCCCCATACGGTGCGGCGACATGCAATCTGTTGTAATTGCTCATTTGCATCTTGAATGAACAGCAGACTAAGTTATCGCACTCCTTTTTTGTTGCGAAAGCAATACTACTTGCTCTATCACGCCTTTGCCGTGCCGCGGTGGTGACCACCATTGACCTTCATTTGACCTTGATTGCATTAAGTTGGATTAGATTAGATTAGATTAGACTGGATTGGATTGGACTGGATTGGATTGGATTGAATTAGATTATATACATTAAATTGGATTGGATAACCGATGCATCACCACGAGTCTAACCACAAGCACCACCACCAGCTACACTACCAGCTGAACCATGGCGTAGGTACGGATAGTGCTTTCGCAATTACCTGGCTTAACCAAGCCAAGCCACAGGGAATTTTTTGCGTAGAGAAGCGAAGTGCTTGAAAACGCTGTATTTATATGAAGTCGTGTGGCCAAAGAGCGCCAAACATTGGCCGATGTTCGCTTCGGTCTAAAGCTACCACTGTTGGCGATCTATGCGAAAAATGAATAGCAAAGCTTATCGCAGAGTCAATCCTCGGCTTAATTGCGATCGCTGGAGTAAGGAGACAAGGCGCAGCGGCACCTTCCACGCGGACTAGGCTGATTCTCGCTCTCTCGGTGCTCTTCCAGGCGATTTTTCCCAAAGGACAGTTCGTTGCATGTGCCACAGGCGAACACAATCGGTGAAGTGGGTGAATTGTTTCCATCCTCGGAGGGCGAACCAAGCTGAGAACTAACATCTTCCAAACAAATAATTTTAACTGTCCTATCTCAGCCCGCACTGTTATTCATCAGTCACCACTGGCACAGAATATATCTGCAACAAAAGGCGCAACTGTCTATGCGACTTCCTCTTTGCACTTTTTATACTTTGTGATGTTGCTTCTATCATTTAGTATCACAACTGCGCACGTAAACCCGAAAAAAAGAATGGTGTACGGTCGACGTGCTTCGCCATATCTGTGGTTTGCTCTTCATCATTTTCGTGTTTGTCACTTTGAGTTCAATAATTCTTTTTCCTTCATAAACATTTTGTGTTGTTTGATATTGTATTATCGATTACATTGTCAAGTAGCCAGCACTGCTGTACGGGCTGGGCTCTCCAAAGTGTAGTGCAAACAAAATTCAATTGAAGAAAATATACTGTCTGCACAAAGTTTTATCTTACAGTCTATTCAGACTCACAAGCCGCTATACACCACATACAGAAACGCACCCTAACCCTTCTCTTCAACAGGAGGTCGAACGAGCGGTCTCCGCATTGCAGCCTTCCATCGTTTTCCTCCGCTGGGTCCCTGGGCATTCAGGGATTGACGGCAATGAGCTGGCTCATCAGCTCGCCCATGACACACTTTTCCGGGCACCGTTGATAACCTGGCCCAAGCCCTCGGATGACGGTGGGAGACTCACCCTTCGCCGCACCATAAAAGAGGTCTACCTCGAGCTCCGCCTCGACAAACGCCTTTACCGTCTCGCTCATCCATCACTCACAGCGCCGGAGGCTCGCCTTCTTCGGCACGTTCAAATGAATGCAATCATCACCCCGTCTCGCCTCTTTCTCTATCGCTATCGATCGCACCCTTCCTGTCCCAACTGCCCCTGTAATCTATGCGGACCTTGCTCATTGCCTCTTCTATTGCCAGGCTGCTCAGCAGTCGGGTTCCTACCCTCCACCTTCTTTATCCATCACCACCTGGCTCGACTGGCTTGGCGCTGAAGGGGAGGAAGAACAGCGACTTCTGGTCGCCCAGGCGGTCGACATGCTCGGCCTGTAAATTTTGGCCGAATAAACGTCTTCTACTACTACTACTACTTATCTTTTATTCCTACGTATTACTTTTGAAATGACTAGGTCATGCGGTTTACGGAAACAAGACGGAAATGTTTTGATAGGGTCCATATTATCAGCATACTGATTAAAGTGCTAACGATCTTTTGACCTTAGTTGTCAAGGAAGTAGGCACGATTAGAAACAGACATTTCGCTACTAAGCCTCTGGGACATGAAGATTATTATATTCTTGTTTAACTGACACAAGCCCAATGCGCACTGCTAGTTTAGTGCGCACTTCAAAATTATAGATATACAGCACGCATCTATTATATTCTAATTGTCTGTTTAGGACATACCAAAAATGAAATTAACCATTGATGTTAAATAACAAAACCGACGTTTTGACTGAGTTCCCAGGGCTTTAACATAGAACAATCACGAACAACATCACTTTCAATCTCTTTTTCATAGCTTTCTCACTGATATAATCTCTAGAATATTCGAAGTTGATATGCATGGAATTGGTTCTTTTTTTGTCTGAGAAATATGCAGACATTGCCAAAAATAAACGAATTTAATAATCAGGCGGACATTGGCACGTGGCTATGTTACCGCACAGACGCACATGCTGACGGCTGGCAAAAAGCTGATGGGGATCAGAAGTGCAAGATGCCGGGCTAGTTGATATTGCATAATGAAATAAAACAGCGCAAGGAACCGGAAGAAACACGAAGGAGCAAAACACAGATACGGGCGCTGAATAACAACTGAAATTTTATTTCGATGCAGGACACATATGTAAGGTACAAGGAGGGGTGTGTTGGGGAGGGCTGATGAGGAGCCAAAACTAGTTACTGACTTTACCTGCGGCGCCAAACTGCAGAAGAAACAGTACGGAAACCATAGCAACAATCATGCACGGTGTTCGCGGGAGATGAGAATGAAGGTCCCTCTCGACAGTGTTCACTTTACAGCCAGTAAAGAGGTGTCGAGGTAAGAAGACTCACGTCCAACGGAAGTGATAAGGGCGCGTACCGATGAAGATAAAGAGAGGCCATAAGCACAGAAGGGAATCATGTGTGTCACGGCAAACTATCACAGGGGATATTTTGCTTTATAAGAAACAATTCACCTCCCGACTTTGTTATCGCAACCACTGGGAATATATTTTTCTTTAGAAAAAGAAACTGATTTCGAGGGCTACAGTCAGTGGCGGGACGTTCTACAGTGTCCCGTACGCCAGCTCGGTAGTTCTTTGCAGGAGCAGACGGTGGCAGTCTTGCGCTGCCGAATACACTAGCAGAGAAAATGTTTCTCCTAGAGGTCCTGTGATTATTGCGGAGTGAAACGCGCTTGAAATGTCTCATGCTGCACTTCCTGCTCTTGTCCTTGTCCGCGGTTATGTCTGGCACACAGTAATCACATTTTAAAGGGAGTAGAAAAAATGAGCGGCCTTGTCTTTTTAATGTTTTTCCGCGTACTTGGTATAACAGTTGCCACTGATCAGCGGTGCACGGACGTGCTTTACCGCGCGCTAAAAAGCATCCAATTCCGCTTTCTTCCATTGGCTTCGTAAAACGTACTTTAACTGATTTATTGCCGTCTATACAAAAGATCGCTGTTGTGCGTTCAGTATCTTTACCATATGGCTATCACGGGAGCACAGTTTCTATCAAATCAGCCGAGAAAAAGCCTTCTACGAGGCAACAGATAAGCCGCCAGAGACCGGTCTTCATTTCAGTAGCCGCAGGCTAATTCCGCGCGCGAGCTGCTTGGTTAGTCAGTCTCTATCGGAAGTTGCTTAAGTGGCACCTCTTTGGCCGTAGGTTCTGCATGATGTCTTAAGCAACCTATCGCTTTCGTTTGACTGAAGTTTTTCCCGAGTGACAATGCTACTACAGAGCTGTAGTTTTCGATGTGACATACTATTCGAACATTTTATGCCACACCAGATTTTTAGGGATTAGTCGCGCAGAACCACCAGCAGGATATGCGTGCAAAACCGTCTCGTGCTAGCGATTTGCTATAGAAGTATGCTGATAAAACGGCTCGCACGCGCTGACTCGCTCGCCCATGAAGCCTACCACAGCGGAAGTGAGAGGCGCGGTTCCTTGTGTCTTAATTCTCGCAAAAGACTCACGCGAAAGAAACGCGTGTGCGATCAGGCCAGCATATAATGCAGTGTGCACTGCGCGTTTGTCTGGACAGCGCTCTGCCCGCTCTGTCACAGTGTGCTGTCAGTGATACTGGCACCGTTCTTGTGGTCTAGCCATTTTACCTCAGGCCTGCACATGCGTCATACACATAGGCGGCAAAGTGCTCCAACGGCGCAGGGCTTCGACTTGCTTTCTGTTCCTCTTGAATTACTCCCTGTAGGTCCCACAGTGGTGGCTCAGTGGTTACGGCGCTCGGCTGGTGACCCGAAAGACGCGGGTTCGATCCCGACCGAGGCGTCCGAATTTCGATGAAGGCGAAATTCTAGAGGCTCGTATGCTGTGCTATGTCAGTGCACGTTAAAAAACCTCAGGTTATCGAAATTTCCGGAGCCCTTCAATACGACGTCCCTCATAGCCTGATTTGCCTTTGGGACGTTAAACCCCAGCAAACCATCCATCGTATACGAGCGAAGAAAATACCAGAGCTTCACTCCGTTGTTTGCTGCGTTTTATTTTATTTCGTTCACTATCACTTTAACTAGCACTATCTCTTTTCGGAGGTTCCCATGCGCTGGCTTCTTCGATGCTGGTCGTTGCGTTTCCTTTTTTTCTGTCGAACAGATGAGCAAGCGCACGTGTATGGCGTCACTGATCCTTGATGGCATACAAGCGCATATCACAGTGCGCCCTCTGCAAAGCCTACCGGAGGCTGCCCTTCCCACTCTTGTACTTCTTCGCTTGGCTCTGGTGCGGGGAACCTCTTCCGGAGCGGCATGCGAGCTGGCGTGGGATCTCTCCTCGGGACGCGTTTTCCTTTCCGCAGTGACGACAAACAAATGAGCTAGACGTGCCACATAAAGTGTGCTGCTGTGTGCGGTGACGACTCAGGTGTCCGGCTTCACCCCTAAGCGAACCAGCTGGTGGACGAGGAGATGGTCTCGCCGTTTGAATTTCCGGCCGCATTGGTCGCCCAGGAAAAGCCGCTCGCGAGTATGGGTCAGTGCATGCCTGTTCATATGGCCTCTGTAAGGGAAAAGAGAACAGAATGAGGAGAAGTAGCACACTCTGCAAGACAGCCTCATAGCCGGCTCAGATGAGGAAGAGGAACCGCTCCATAAACACATGAGGCCTTTCACCTATGCGTAGCAGCGTTGATATGGAGCGAAAGAAGCGTATACTGCAGCCAGTTGGCCCAGCGGACACTGCCATGACGCAGGATAATGCAGCCCTGTTGAGCGCTTAAACATTCGTCTCTTCTCCTACAATACTATTGAAGAAGCGTAGCTTGTTGGGCCAGTTGGTGCATGGTATGAGAAAACCAGCGAAAAGGACGCATTCACAAGGAGAAGTACACAGGACAACGCTGGAAGCGTTGTCCTGTGTATTTCTCCTCTTTGTGAATGCGTCCTTTTCGCTGGTTTTCTCATACTCTTACAATACATATCAGATAAAGTTACAAAATAAGTCACACGCATCTATTGGTCTTAGAAACCGCCGAAATATGTCGGGCGCTTGAGTTCTTTGCCAAGCTACTGGACTTAGCAGCAAAGGGGAACGCGAATACACGAACCTCTATTCGTTGATTCGCTTCCATGCGCAGCGACGCTAGTGGCGAGTACCTGGTCGGGGGAAATTTTGTACCCAGTAGAAAGCCGGTGGGTACCCGGCGTTATCGGGGTTCGAACGCGAGGCGGAAGCGAGGAGGATGCTCTACTACAACGCCACCGCTTCGGCCAAGGAGATAACTCGGCTGGGTGACGTAACCACTCGCATACATTTAGGGCAAACAGCTTCTGGTGGTGTGTGCATGGTCAAAACGAAATAATTAGGACAGAGTATCCCGCCTGTCTGAGGACGGCCAAAATAGGCCCAGGTGTGTGTTGCCTCCGGTCACCTAGCTCCGATCGGTTGATGCAACAGCTTTTCAAGGTCGCCACACAAAGACATGAAAATCGCTTTATCCGTACCCACTACTACGCGCCACGTGTCTTCCGTTCGATGAATTCGCTCCTCGCCGTCAGCGCCCGCGTCGTGATTTCTGCGCGAGCTCCGAACCCGAGACCTCCGCTGCCGGTCGAGGACTCGGGTGGACCTTCATGGAAGACCTCGTTGACGTGGCTCACGGCGTTGTGCACCTCGGACGGGTTCTAGGACGAAGATGTGGCCGCAGCGGCCTGAGTACCATGGTCCTGCGAAGACATCGAGGCCGGCGGCGCGCCGTGCGGCTTGGCCAGGCTTACGGGCGTCGCGTAGTACCGCTCCTTCACCGCCGTCAGCGGCATGTAGCTTAGGTCTTCGTTGGGGTCGGCGCCCGGACTCTCGAGCACCTTGATCTCCGGCACGTCCAGGTCATGGTTGTCCAGGCACCGTGTGGCCGAGCTGGAGCCACTGCGCACGTCATCGTCGCAGTCCTTGTAGTTGAGCACCGGGTTGAGGTGGCCGATGGTGGAGTTAGCGTTGATCATGTCGTAGCCCTTGGCATTGGAGCAGAAGCGCTTGAACACCACGCACAGCCCGATGAGCGATATACTCATGCCCACGAAGAGCACAATGCCTAGGATGATTCTGAAGATCATGGCGTCGGCTGCTTGTGCTATAGCGCTGCGGTCAACAGGAGGAATTGTGTACCTTATCTGGCAAGGGTAGAACGGATTCGATTCCATGCGCAGTTACACTAGTGGTGCCCCTATGTGTAGCACCCGGGCACCACTTCACTACTTTCATTTCTGAGTGCGATTTCCGGTTCCTTCTGGGATCTCCCCATTAGTGCTGGTCGATGCGTCTCAGTAACGATGCGAACCATCGCAGCCGTATAAACACAGGTCCAATCGTTTGTTCCTTTTGAAGAAAGACGATAGCCACAAAAGCTTCACTGTGGAACATGGTTACATGAAATCAGATTTAACAGCGCGTTTCCCTCGCGAACGAAAGGATGACTAAGTTATAAGACGCCTCCACTTGCTTGGGCAATCGAAATGCTTGAAAACGCTTGGTACTGTGGGTGTATTGGTTTGTAGCGTGTGCGTAAAAGTGCCAAATATTGGTTGATGTTCGCTTGAGTCTAACGCCATTACTATAGGCTTCTTATACGAAAAACCAGAAGCAAAGCGCAATACAGAGTAAAACCTCGGCTTACTTGTTATCGATGGAGAAAGGGCCCGAGGAGCAGCGGTGCCTTCGTTGCTGCCTCAGCGGATGCTTGTTCAGCCGCTGCTCCTCCAAAACGACTTTTTTAGGGAACAGGTCGCCGCGTATGTCGCAGCGGGACACCGTGGGTGAACCGGATGAAATGGTTCCATTCATGGAAGGCAAACGCACAGGGGCACGATCATCTAACGGACGACGAACATTAGGCTGCTCTTTCATAACAGTCTGAACTTTTAATCGCCAATCATCCTAAGCACTCAAAGGACGACAGAAGGCGCGCAATTGTGGTCGCCGCTCGCTCATTCCTTTCTTTATACTTTGTAATAGTGCCTGTATAATGTTACTACCAAAACTGCACACGTATAATAGAAAAAAGAACAACACATGTTTAAGACGTTTTGTCTTATCTGTAGTTTGCAATTTTTCGCAGCCATGTTTGTCATCTTCAGTTAAAAGTTCTTGCAAGGAATGATTAGTTTCTGTTGTCTTATATTAACTATTGCATCATCTAAATCGTGTCTCCTCCTGTAGCAGGTCAGCACTCCGAGGTGCGCTGTAGCTAAAACTATAATAAAAGTACTGCTGTTCGCACAGTGTTTGATTTTTTTTCTCTAACCATATCAATTTTGTAATGACTATGCGAAGTTACATAAGCCAGCAAGACGCCTGACTGTTTATATGGCCCAACTTACCGCGATACCGCTTAAAAAATTCATTGTAAGAAGAAGATAAGGACGAATCAGCACTCCCGTGCTTCGTCATCATCGCTGGTTGTTAGAGCGCGAGCTTTTAGTTGCTAAGGAAGTAAGCAAGTTTGCATGCTGACATGCTGTAATAAACATCTGGGGACATGAAGAACATTATATTATTGGTTAACCGACAGATGCACAATGCGCAGTACTGATTTCATGGCCCCTCTAATAAAAATAAATGTCACACATCTATATCATTCCCATCACGGATGAATGATATGCAGCAAGAAAAGAAGTCATCATTGACATTAATTGGCAATGTCTGCTTCCTTCAACTACTCATGACACTTAATAATGCTTACCTGGTTTAAGAGGTATATTTTTATTTCATTTGGTTTTATTTTTTATCTACCATTATAATGACTCATGTGGTTGTAAGCTACTCTTGTAACGATACAAATATCCTGTGTTCACTTTTGTTCGCCAAGAAGCAAAGCTCTAATGCAGCCTATGGATGGCATGCACACCTCGCAATCTTAAAGTTACGGGCTCAGTTCCCGCACCTTTTAAGAAGTTTTATATTTCGTTGAACCCACAACAGCACGCCGCATAAGCCCCACGCAACGGATCCGAAAGATGGCCTGACGGGAGAGCTTCCGAGACCTGTCGCTGTATATCCTGCCTGAAATGCGGCTTAAGGAATGATCGTGGTTCCGGTCGACAGGGTAGCAGACACAAATGACGGGCGACCTCCTGGCACACAAACTGCTTGATTTCGGCAGAAAGGCGATAGGGTGTAATGTCCATGGCGGATCAAAACACGCCACTTGGGTAGCTCGTCAAATCGCTACAAAGATCGTAGACCTTCGCAATGGCAGTCGGACTTTTTGCAATGGCCGTGTTGAAGGCGTCATCATCGGTACCTTTCAGCACGTGCCTAATCTTATCTACGCCCGCTATATTTGGGTTGAAGCGTTTCCATAAGTCCACGATGTCCTCGATGTAACTGTTGAAGCTTTCTCCTGCCTGCATGCTGTGATCACGAGCGTAGACGCTTCGAAGCACGAAATTTGCGAACGGCAGGACGGCCGGATACTCCAGGAAAGTTGGTCTTCAAAGTAGGCCAGGTGGTGATGCCTGAATCACGGTTCCAATAGGACGTTTTTGCCAACATCAGTTAAGTAGAATATTACGGGCTTAAGCCTGAGAGTATCATCTCAGTTATTTTGCCGGATCCCCCGTTCGGACGCTGAAAGCCTGTCCTAGACACCTTGGCCGTAGCTGGTACTGAAGATAGTGGAATCTCGCTGACGTAAGGCGTAAGAACAGGCGACAGGCGGATGCGCGGCCTGGCGCTGCTGACTTGTCACCGCCACGGGAACGGACACCGTGCGACTGCGGAGTTCCAGGGCGGTGTCGGAGGTGCGGATCGTGGCGCCTTCACCAAGTGAATAGTGGATTATTGGTGGGTCAAGGCGAGCAACGCAGGCAGCAGTCAGGTAGCACCTGTAGAATGCAGCCAGCCACAGTAGCAGGCTAAGCCAGAGACTCGCGCTCTAGCCACCAGCGGCGACGATGAGGCGCGAGAGTGCTGAGTTGTCCCCATCTTCTTCTTACAATGAGCAGTTTTAAGCGGTATCCCGATAGTTTGGAACATCTAAACGGCCAGCCATCTTGATCGCATAGACCCTTTCACATAGTCATTAAAAATTGATATCGGCAGATAAAAGACCAAACATTCAGGAGTTTTCTTTTCATTCCACCTTGGAGCGCTGAGGTGTTACAGCGCGGGAAGGGATTTTGATGATGCAATAGATAACATCTGACAACACAAACTGTTCATAAGTTGATAGATTTTTTGTCTGGAAATGAAAACGACGACTGTGAAAAATTGGACACTATAGATAAGACAAAGCATTTCGACCATCTGCGGTTCTTTTTCTAGTATACGCGTGTACGTTTGGTAGTAATATGATAGAGGAAACATTAAAATTATAAAGAGAGGAAAGAGGCAGTGCCGACTATTGCGCGCCTTCTGTCGTGCATGTGCCGCCTGGGATCGTTGGCCATTGAGAGTGCATGCAGGCTGTGATGGAAGAGCAGCCGAATATTCGTCGTCCGTTCGATCTTCTTACTCGCGGGAGTTTGCCCTCCGAGAATGGAACCCCTTCAACCGCTTCACACGTGTTGTTCCCCTGCGAGACATGCGGCGACGTGTTTCCCAGAAAAGAGGCTTTGGATGAGCACCGGCTGAGCAAGCATCCGAAGATGCAGCAACGAAGGCACCGCTGCTCCTTGTGTACTTACTCCACCGATAGCAAGTAAGCCGAGGTTTGACACTGCATTGTACTTTGCTATCAATTCTTCGTATAGGACGCGAAAAATAGTGGCGTTAAACTTAAGCGAACGTCAACCAATATTTGGCGCTCTTTGACACTCGGTTACATTTAAAAAAAAATTGCCAGGACACTTTGGCAGCTAAAGTGCTTAGAGGCGAAAGCCGAGGACACTATATGCCGTGTCGACATCCGGCGGATGTAACGTCACACCATTCCCGTGGCTTTCTATATACCCAAGTTATAAATATTTCGGGGATCTTAGTGTTAGTTACGCTTAATTACACTGTAGTGTAGGACGTCTTCGAAGGCGGTGCGTCGCGAACGGCTAGCGGTACGTCTCGGTTCAGTCCCGAGGCAGCGATCAGTCCCAGCGGCAGCGATCTGCGCACACGCACGAGCATCGGCGCCGCTGTCTTCGTCCTCTTCTTCCTTACGCCAGCCGCCCAAAGTTCGGGAGCCGAAGGCCTGTCTTAGAACAGATTTTTCTATCTAATTTGAAACAAATCCGACGTTTTTTCGACAATTACGTGACAATTTCCCAAATTCCCTGATGACTTCCGGTGGATGTGGCGTCGAATTGTTCCCCTGGCTGTATTGACGTCCGTGTTTTTCGACGCAATTTCGACATATTTGCCTGTAGTTAGTGCACTAATTAATGTACAGTCATCAAACCTTGCTTCTAGGTTCATTTTTTTTTCTCTATCTGAAGTGTTCATTAGTTTCCTTCTATCGTTTTTACTTCCCGAGTTAAATGCGTGTGACAAGCTTTGTTAACGGACGGACGACAGTATGAGCCATTAGAGGTGTTTTCGCCTTAATACGGCCGTAACACCGAGTGTTTTCAAGCATTTCGCTTCTGTAAGCACAGGGAAGAGAGTGCGATAACTTCGTGTTCACTTCGTTCAAGAGTCAAATGCGCTGTTAAATCTGATTGCACGTCTTCGCATTCCATGGCGAAGCAGTCATATACTTTCGTCTCCATTCAAAAGGAACGTTATTCAAGGAGCGCTTTTATGGAAGCGACGGTTCACGTCGTAGCGCAGTCTTATCGACCTGCACTAATAAGGTGATTCGAGAATACTCCGTAAACCGCAGCCAGAAACGAAAGTGGTTAAGCAGCGCCCGTTTCTACGCATGGCAGCGAAGTGGCGAATAGTGTGTTCACTTGTTGGCGTTGCCTGGCGGTGCAATGTGCACTGATTGGCAGTGAACTTGAGCGCGCGACATTTATCGGCAGTTTCTAAGTACCAGTATATGTGTGCACCGCATCTTGTCCTTTTATCTTATACGCAATATAAAAGAATAGAAATGTGTCTGTCAGCGCTGATGAAAGACTTATTATGCTGCTGCACGGCAGTCGCTTCTGCACCATCTGGCTGCAATACGCTTCTTCCGTAGCCACGTAAGCGCTAATACAAGTAGGTGAACGGCCTGCCGTGGTGTTTGTATGATGGAATGGGTATTTCAGTCTTCCTCCGCTCAGCCAGCGATGAGTTTTTCTTATCAACTGCGCCACTTCGCCCCCTTCTGTTATCTTTGCCCTCATAGAAGCAGTTTCAAGAGACACGCACGGATCCACACTGGCGAGCGGCCTTTCGTGTGCGGCGAGTGCAGGAAGGACTTCAAACAGCGAAAGGATCTCGTCGCCCACCGGGTAGTCCACACAGGGGAGAAGCCGTACGAGTGCCCATGCTGTAGTCGCGGTTTCAGCTACGCTGGCAGCCTCCGTCGTCACCGCAGTGAACAGCACCCTTCTAAAGACACGTCTAGGCATTTTTGTTCTCACTGCAGAAAAACCTTTTCCCGGAAGGACAACTTTAACAGACACCTGCAGACGCACCCGCAGGTGACACTCCCCACCAGCTCCCATGCCGCTCCGGAAGAGGTTTCCGCACCAGAGCCAAGCGAAGAACTACGAGCCTGGGAACTGCAGCCTCTGGTACCCTTTGCAGATGACGACCTGTGATCGCAGCGTGGTTCCATCGAACAAACTGAACCCCTACGCAACAAGCGGCAATTAAGAAGCAGTGCTGAAGTGCGTTGGTTGCGAAGCCAACATGAACGAAATAAAGAAAAAATATGCAGCGGCGGAGTGACGCCCCGCTATTTTCTTCACTAGTATGGGGAGTAATTCTAGACCAATAGAAAGCGTATCGAATTCCTACGCCTTTTGAGCGCTCTGCCTATTTTATGTATGACGCATGCACAGGCCTGAGGAAAAATGGGCAGACCACAAATACGGTACAGAAAGCACTGCGAAGGAGCGTGCAAGGTGTGCATATAAACGCACGGTGCGCACTTCATAATAGACACCTTTAGCACACTATGTACCGTTTTACCGCTAGCGTCACCGGAGTACCAGAAGCCCGACAACCACCAATGCGCATGCTCAGGTCGCCTCGAATGCGCCAGGTACCGGGCAGCCGCACGCACTCTTGCAGCATCGGAACCATTCAACGCGTGCTCACTGGCGGTTGGGGGAATCCCGGGACTGCGGTAACGGTAACGGTAACACGGTACACGGTATTCTACAGGTGTCTAATATGCTCGCTTCTACGCACGCGCATTTCTCTCGGGTGCGGAGTTTTCGAGAATTCAACCGCTAGGAGCCGCCTCTCACATCTAATATGGCAGGCTTTGGTGGAAAAGGAGTTTGCGCACGCGAGCGTTTTTATTAGTATTCCTGTAGTACAAATGTTTAGCTCGTCACACCTAAGTTGCACGCATATCCTACCTGTTATTCTGCGCTATCAATCCGCGAAAGGCCGGTGTGGCGCAAAATGTTCGCGCTTTAAGCCCTATCGCAAACTGAGTGCTACGGCGTGACAGATATTTCTCGAGCAAAGGCCTCGATATTCACAGAAGACGACAGCTCTGAACGAGACTCTGTCGAATATTCATTTCACTGAGTAGCTTTTTTACATGGGAATAACTAAACTACAATGAAACGGAAGTCGTAGGTTGCTTTACACGGCATGCAGAACCGACACGAAACTAAGTGCTAAACTATAAACAGAAAAGCACCCGGATAGGAGTAACTGGCTCGTGATGTAGCGCAATCCCGAAGGGGTGGTTACCTACTCCTCAGAACAGGAATATATAGTCAACTACTAAGTTTGGGAGGTATTGGGGCAGTGCTAGAAGGAGTAAAGTGCTATCGTTCTCTAGAGAAGAGTTGATCTTTTAGTAAATGTTAAGCTCTCATGGGAATGAGCATGACAATAATAGAAGTGTTATATACTCCTTTGCAGCTGACTTTATAGTACATTCAGGAGGGTGCGTCTGTTCTTTTTAAGTAGCTTTTATACCAAATTTTTGGAGCAGTTTGCCTTACTATAAGGTGGCATTTATGATTCCCAGAGCAGTAAACATTACTTGGTGAAGAAGGCAATTTTGAAATGCAGTACTCCTGTGGAAGCCTCATTTAGACTTTTGTGTTCAAGAATGAATGCGTCAGTAAAATTACAGTGTCGAATTTCAAACAGTAGTTTTATTGTGTACAAAAATTGGAGCCAAGTGTCCGGCAAGTTTCTTTCGATGTTTGCAGAGAACCAACGCCTTGTCCCCCGTAGGAAAGAACATTGTTTCTTTGACCCGCGCTCTCTTTGGTTATCCGATTTGGAACACCCAACGAATGAAAATAGAGATGCCGCTGTTGCAAGCATGCAAGGAGGGAGCCTTGAAAAACTTCCTTGTCAGCATGCAAGAATATCATGCTATCATTGGTTAGAAGGCACGACGACAAAAGAGGCTCCTCCTGAAAGAAATATTAGAAATAGAATGTCAGCGCGCATAAGCAATTACACCTGAAAGATTGGTGCATGAGGTGCTTCAAGTCTAACCTAAGTGAAGTTTACACAAGGAATTCAGAGGACATTTCTGTATAAGGTAGGCATTGTTGAAGTTTAAACATTTTTCAGGGCAAAACATTAGCAGTAGTAGTACATAGTAGCTGATACACTAGTTAGTACATAGCTGAACCCTTTCGGATGAGAGAGGCTGAACGGAGTTTTCAGGGTACCGCAAGTTGCACCGAAAACCGCTTTCGTAACCCTTAATGCAATACGGCAGAAGGAAATCCGCGTCGATCGAGAACATCTTCCCTATAACACATAAAAGTGCAAAAATAAAATTGTCTCGCCGGGCCGTTTGCGCATTCGCACTGCCTTCGGTTGCTGGCCTGTACTGAGAGCATCATTGCGGCAGTTTTTTTTTCACTGGTAAGAAGGTTTCTCACGCGTTCCAGATACAAGATCAAAAGTGCTTCTTGAAATCGAGGTATGCAAAAAAAAATACTGCGCTCTGCACGGACGCAACGCACAGATGCTTTGCACACACGAAGCTTGCACGCAATTTCCTTGCTGGAAGGAGCCCCAGCCGCACATTCTGAGGGCGCCGTCATTCTGTGTATGGGTGAAAAGCACGGCAAGGGCGATTAGCGCAGCAGTGGGAGCGGTTCTCTTTTAAAGCTAAAGCTTTACTACTTGCACTTTCAGCCTTTGGCGTGGCGCGGCGGTGCCACCATTGACCTTTAGTTGACCTCTGTGTGACGTCATGTGTGACATCACGCCAAAGAGAAGGGCGACCGACTCTCGCCGTCGCAATCCTGTGCGGTCCCACCACCGCCGCCTAACCTCTGCGCTCTCCGCTAGGAGCGCAACAGGTGCTTTGTGACGTCACGCCGAAGAGAAGGGCGACCGACTCGCGCCGTCGCAAGCCGCGGCGGTGCCACCACCGGCGGCTAACCTCTGCGCTCTCCGCTAGGAGCGCAACAGGTGCTTTGTGACGTCACGCCGAAGAGAAGGGCGACCGACTCGCGCCGTCGCAAGCCGCGGCGGTGCCACCACCGGCGGCTAACTCCTGCGCTCTCCGCTAGGAGCGCGGTTGTGCCATTACGCTGAAGAGATTAGGCTCGACTCACGTCGCTAGAAAGCAGTATTCGCGATCTCGCGCCGTCCGTGTGCGACGGCGGTGCACATGAACGGCGGCCTGACTGGACTGGATTGTACTGGACTGGATTAGAATGGATTAGATTAGATTAGATTACATTCGATTACATTGAATTACATTGGATTGGATTGCATTGGTTTGAATTGTATAACAGATGCATCGCCACAAGTCTAACCACAAGCACCACCACCAGCTACACTACCAGCTGAACCATGGCGTAGGTACGGATATTGCTTTCGCAATTACCGGGCTTAACCAAGCTAAGCCACTGCGAATTTTTGTAATTTATATGGCACGCCTGTAAATAGAAAGCTAGAACCGTACTCCAACGCCGCCATATCCCACTCCAAACCTGTATTCTGTGATGCTTTGCCGTTACATTATCAGCCAGAGTTGGAAAGAAAACATTCTACACAAGTGTGTCTGTTTGGGGGAAGTATTCAAGGTAGAAGGAACGCCAACCAAAAAATAAAAAAAACGAAAAAAATGAAAAACGCTACGGGATACGTTGACAGGATGGCGGCGCCCAGCTCACCCACTTCGGAATAAATACATGTCACCGCTGGATTCCTCGACGTGATTGCTCGCAAAAATGGTAGCGGTTCGCTTTTATTTCACACAGCTCGCCCACGCGTAGAGGAATAAGTGATAACTAACGCCTGTTTTTCAGATAATTTGGCAATTTTCAAGCTCTTATGCCTAACTAAGTGCCGTTTGTATACCTCGCAAGAACGACACCTGGTGAAGCAGTTGTCTAGCGTTCAGTCACTTGTTACATTTTCATCAATTTGCAGTTTTTCCTAGCTATGAGTAATTACGGATGAAAATTTCTTCAACACAGCGTTGATGTGCTTTCTCGTCTTGTCTCTAGATGGCGGTGCCGTTTACGCGTGCCATTTTAGTTTCCCCTTCAAGTGGAGATGTGAGGAAACATTTGATGATGATGAAATCGGATTTCTTGATGGATTGATGGTTCGGACTCACAAACAATCACATTACTCGACGGCGGGAGAAGAAGGTTAACTATTTATTAACACATGAAGCAAGAAGAAGAAACACGCAAGGAGGAAAGTATTTACAACATTACTGAACCGTTGATTACACGACATCAGCCCCCTTAACCAGGAGCGTTTCGTTTTTAAGCCTTCTGTCTCCGCCCTAATTAGGGACAGCAACCAATAATAAAACAGGCGACACTTCTCTCCAATCAATGCCCAAGGAAAGGAATAATACAGTTTCCGTCAGACAATCAAAAACTGGGGAGAGTATGCCATCCAGTCGAACACTTGGGAAAGGAGAGGTTCCGAGGACGCACACAAACAGAACTGAACTCGTTGCACTCCGATTTTCTGCCCTCCCCCACCGGTTCTCCCCCCGCGCACGTGCACACGGGACACACGCATGCCACGGGAACAATCACTGAAGATGATGGTGGTAGTGGTTTATTTAAAGATAAAAAAGTGAAGCAAAAGAGTGTTGCCGGCCGCGGCAATTGCTGTCTAATATCTTAAGCACCCGAGCTGCAGCCGGCGGAAATGAAAGGGAAAGGGAGAGGATAGTGAGGAGAAGTAAAAATTCGCTGTGGCTTAGCTTGGTTAAGCCCGTTAATTGCGAAAGCAATATCCGTACCTACGTCATGGTACAGCTGGTAGTGTAGCTGGTGGTGGTGCTTGTGGTTAGACTTGTGGTGATGCATCGGTTATTCAATCCAATACAATCCAATACAAACCAATCCAATCCAATTCAATCCACTCCAATCCAATTAAATCCACTGCAATCCAATCCACTCCAATCCAGTCCAATGTAATGTAATCTAACAAAACCTATTCTAATCTAATCTAATCGAATCGAATACAATCGAATACAATCCAGTCAAATCCAATCCAATCCAATCTAATCTAATCCAATCTAATGCAATCAAGGTGAAATGAAGGTCAATGGTGGTCACCGCCGCGGCACGACAAAGGCGTGAAAGTGCAAGTAGTATTGCTTTCGCAATAATAGAGGGGAGCGACCGCAAGAAACGACAGGGGAGAGCTTTGTACAATATTTACGAAATACAAAAGTAATCAAGTTCGTGCCGCTCGCGCGCTAATGTCCAAGCATTGTCCGAAAATAAGTGCGCGCTAGCGGCCACTGCGCACAATCACTTACAAAAGAAGTAAACTCTATGTACATAGCAGCGCGCACGTATATAGCGTCCTGTCTCGGACTAATCGCGGGCGCGGCACAATGCACTAGCGGCCGGGGTGGGCCGCCCGGCCGCGTATACCGTCCGAGGAAGCACCCACGGAGCGTTCGTGTCACGCGTGCACTACCTGGCGAAGAGCAAGCGGGAAGTCAAGCCTGCCTGCTCGATGAACGCACAGAGGCTCACAATTGTTCTGTCACGGGTGCGCGCACTGCCGCGCGGCCACAGGAGCGCTTCGAAACTGTCCGGGATGATTCCCAGCGCCCTGTAGGCCGCGAGCATCTCGCGACGCGGCACTGCAGAAGCGGTACAGCTAAGGAGCATTTGCTCCAATGACTCCACTGCGCCGCAGTCAGTGGACGCGTCTCTCGACGAAGGTCCGTGGCGCACCCGTCTTTCGCCGAGCCACACGCAGCCAACGCGCACTCGGATGATCATCGCCCGCTGGAGGCGCGACAGTGAGCGCGCGCCTAAAGCCCGCGCGCCGACGAGAGAAATGCGCTCTCCTCGCGCGATGCGAGGGTCCGGGTGTTGCTGACGGAGGTGGCCGTAGATCACCGCACGCACGTCTTCCAGGGCGAGCGGTTCGTCGCTGGGAGGAAGCTGATGTGCGGCGGTGGCGAGCTCGTCGGCTTGCTCGTTGGCGCGGATGCCGCAGTGACCGGGCACCCACTGCACGCGAATACTGCATCTGCGCTCCGCGAGGCGCTCAATGAGCTCGCGTAACGCGCAAAGCAACGGGGTGCCACTGCCGGGAGTCTACAGGCGGCTAAGGGCGGCACGGGAATCACACAGCAGAGCACACCTGGGTGGTGGCGGAGTAAGCGTGAGCACCAGGTCCAAGCCCAGGCGAAGACGCAGTAGCTCCGCCGTGGTCGAAGAGCCCAGGTAAGCCACTCTTTGCTGGCGGTGCAGCTGCAGGGCGGAGATGGCGGCCGCTGCGGCGAGCGAGCAGTTTTCGCTCAGCACGGAGCCGTCAGTGACCACAAGCAGATGATAGCGCAGTTGCTCGTAGATGACGGCTCCGGCTAGCTGCTGCACCGCACATAGGGGTGTGCTGCGTTTTCCCGCGATGCCGACGATCTCTCGCTGTACCTCCGTCGTGAGGGGCCAGGGGAGCAGAGGCTGTAGGAGGGCGTGGCGCGCGTCAGCTGGTCATATTCCTGCAGTGCCGCGCCCATTCTTGAGCGCGGGTATTGAGGTAGGTGCTGCAGGAGTTCCCCGCCGTCTGGTCCGCGGCGAAGGCGGTCGATGTGGTGCAGCGAGCGCTGCGTGGCCTGCAGCTGCAGCGGCCACGCGCCCGCCTGTTGCGAGTTTCCGGGTAGAGGTAGTCCGCAGCGCTTTGCGATGCTGCACCTCCAGTGCCTTCCATGATGGTTTGCGCACCGTGACGAGGGGCAGCGCGTAGAGTATCGCCCCTAAGGCTGCGGCGTTGTAGAGGCGCAGCGCAGCTTGCTGACAAATCTCCTGGCCCCGGGCGGTGAGCTTGTGCACGGTGGCTGTAGTCCTCTTCATCTGCTGGCAGGCCCTGGTCGCCGCGGGGCGGAAGGAGAGGCGCTGGTCGATTTCCAGGCCGAGGTACCGCACGGAGCTCTTCCACGGCAGCGGCGTCCCAGCCAACGTCGGCGGCGCCAGGCGGGCGCATCTGCGAGCTCCGCAGGCCATGGCTGCAGACTTCTACGCGCAAAGCGCCAGGCCGAGGTCCCGCAATCGGTCGCCGATAGCGTCAAGGGACCCCTGGAGGCAGTCTCTCACGCGGCAAGCCTCGCCCGGAGGTCCCAAGCACCACAGAGCGATGTCGTCCGCGTATATGGAGATGTACACGCGGTGCCGGTTGCCTGTGGGCAGACAGCCCGGCACTGCCGACATCGCCACATTGAACGGGAACGGAGACAACACCGACCCCTGCGGCACGCCTATATCCACCGGGCGGGGCTGAGAGAGAGCCGCTCCCACGCGCACGCGAATAGTGGGCGCGTTGAGGAACCCCTGCACATAACCCAACAGACGACCGGCCACGCCCGCCTCTTCCAGCATCGCGAGAATTACCGCATGGTGGACGTTGTCAAACGCACTCGACACGTCGAGCAGCAAGAGCAGTGCTACCTGCCGCGCCGCCACGGCGTGCTCGAGTGCGGAGACAACGTCCGCGATTGAATCTGCCGCGCAGCGCATTCCGCGAAACCCTGTCTGACGCTCGCCGAACAAGTCCGCCTCCGCGGCCCGCGCATGCAGGCGTTGGAGCGCCATATGCTCCATCAGCTTGCATGCCGCCAACGTTAGCGCCACTGGCCGGTATCCGCTGAGCTCCGTGGGTGGGCGGCCTGGCTTCGGTATCGGGCAGACGACCGCTGTGCGCCACTCCTCAGGTAGCACCCCGTGTTCCCACACCAGGTTGAGCGGCCGCAGGAGGACTTGACGTTGTTCCGCGTCCAGGTTGCGCAGCATCTGGTAGGTAACCCCGACTTGCCCGGGAGCTGAGCGGCGGGTGCAGGTGGTGGTGGAAAACATTTATTTACAGATAAACTTCGGGAGGTGAGGTATGAGCTGACCCAAAGGGGGCCAGCCCTCACAAGTACTAGGTGGAGGTCCCTAGTTCGGGACCCCAGTGGCGTCGGCCGCTGCCCGGGCTCGCGCGACCAGGGCCCGTTGGGCCTGCAGGTCAGAGCAGCCGAGCAGGGTCGCCTCCCAGTCCTCCCGGGTTGGGTTGGGGTGAGGGGGAATAGCAGGGTTGGAGGGGCAGGCCCACACCATGTGGTAGATGTCCGAAGACTTCTCCGCACAGTGCGGACAGCTACCAGAGAAAGAAGGGTCAAAGTGTTTTAGAGCTGCCGGGCACAGCAAAGTATTTGTATATAGGCGAAGCAGAAGCCGCTCCTCCGCCTTTGAGAGACCTTTACACGGGCGGGGATAAAGACTATGGCCAGATTGATAAAGTAAAGAAACGTCTTTAAACGAGTAAGCTGGAGTGAATTCGAGTTCCTGATCGTCGGGGTCGGATGGGAATGTCCGGTGAGAGAGCGCGCGGGCGGCGGCGTCAGCTGCCTCATTTCCCTCAAGGCCCATGTGAGCAGGAGCCCAAACGATACGCCGGTGAGCGGGGTCCCCGGTATAGAATCAGCCTTAACCAAATCATGCGAGCATGAAATGCATTCCAGCTTCCATAATCAGATCACCAGGCTGCTTCCAGCCTGATTCCCCTGCTCGCTCATCACAGCGGTAGCCGAGAAGCTTCTCCAGAGGACAAAGAAAGGCAAGCATAGCCGTGACCTTGAGCGCTTGCGGAGTGCTAAGCCGACGGTGGTTCCTTACATGCACAAAGTCGCCCACAATTTAAAGAAAGTGGCAAACAGGCATGGTGTTCCGGTGGTTTTTTCGGCTCCAAAAAAGCTTGCTGGGTTATGCCCCAGGATCGCCGAGGAAGGAGCCCCACGGAGCGCATGTACAATAAAACATGCGGAACAATATGTCAAATGTGCCACGGGCGTGGTGTATCAAATCCCGCTCAAGTGTGGACGCGTGTATGTCGGCCAAACTGGACGCTGCATAAATGAGCGCGCAGGGGAGCACGCTCTATCTGTAAGAAAAAGAGACGGGGCTAACTTGCCTGCCCATTGCATTTCATGCTCTGGTTGTGAGCCGATGCTCAATTACATCAAGATTCTGGGCAAGAGCAAAAGCAAAATAGCCCGCGAACTTTTAGAAGCTTTCCACATCAGGGAAAAAGGCGGAAATTGCATTAGCGATACCTCGGTCACATTATATGATAGGGAAAGGAATTTTATCCGTAGCTTTCGCTGACCTATTCAGGCCTGACTTGATATCCCCTTCCCCGTTGTCCTTGTTTTTTCCCTCTCCCTATTCTGTTTTGCACGTGTGTATGCTGCATATATATTCTGTTGCGAAAGCAATAAATCTAGTTGATAGTTTGCGCTCTTTCTGTCTTCTGCCTCTTCCTGTGTACGTTTGTTCGTGTGCGCAACGCCATCCCAAGAAAGTATAGACGCTGTTTTGGAGAATGCGGTAGGCTAGATACGGTACCCAGCCCTGCTCGACGTTCCGACATGGCCCTCGCGAGTCGGAAATAATTGTTTTTGAATTGGAATGAGATGCAGCCAAAGCAATGGCGACCTCCTCCGCGTGTGTTATGTCACGGGCTCGGAAAGTAAGGCCGTTCACTGTTTTGGATTCGTGGACGACTGCGGCCGTGAACCATCCCCCATGGTGGGGGCCGGAGGCATCCACGTAGAATACGCCGGGTTTCGATCCATAGTGGCGGGCCAGGGCTTCCGCCCGCGCCAGGCGCCGGCCATTATGGTCCTCACGGTTCATGTTCGCGGGAAGAGGGCGCACGTGGAGGGCGCATCTCCACTGGGATGGAATACGTACGCGCTCTTCCATGAGAGTGGTGTGTTGGATGTGTAGTCGGGCAAGAAGGTGGCGACCCGACGATGTCTTCGAGAGACGTGTGTATTGGTTGGTCATGTGAGCTTCCCGGAGCTCCCGAAATGTGTTCACCATGCCCAGCCCCAGGAGGCGCTTGTTGGAGGTGGTCACGGGGAGGTCCAGAGCCCGCTTAATAATTTTGCGGATGATGACTTCGAGTGAATCCTCGTCTTGCTTCCGCAGGTGGAGGTATGGAGTCGAATATAGAATTCGACTGGTTACAAATGCATGCGCCAGCCGCAAGGCGTCCTTACATCGTAACCCTCCGCGCTTGTTAGAAACCCGGCGGACTAAGCGGCCCACCTGGTCCCCCACCTGACGGAGTTTGGCCAATGTTGTTTCTGACCGTCTGTCTTGATGTATAAAGAGCCCCAGTACCCGGACTTCGATGTTTTCAGGGATTGGACCTGTCTCAAGAGACAATGAAATTTCGGCTGTGCACTTTGGTGAGGGGCGTATGTGCACAAATTCAGACTTTTGGGTGGAGCATTGGAGGCCGCAGCGGCGAGCATAACGGTCCGTCCACTATGGTCGCCGCCTCCTGCAGGTTGGCCTCAATGTCTCCAAGGCAACCCTGTGTGGCCCACAGGGTAATGTCATCGGCGTACAGCGCATGCTGTACACCGGTGACAGCGCCCAGCTGGGCCGGTAGGTGCATCATAGCCAGATTGAATAAAAGGGGAGAGAGCACCGCGCCCTGTGGTGTACCCCTGGTTCCTAAATGAAAAGGGCCATGTTCCTTATCCTGGATTCGAATGTAAGATTGTCTGTCTGTCAAAAATTGCCGAATGTATTGAAAGGCGTTTCTGCCGCAGTTAGTTTGAGAGAGGTGGGTGAGAATGATCTCGTGGGTAACGTTGTCGAATGCTCCCTTCAAATCCAAGGCGAGTACGACCTTGTCATTGTGAGCGCATTCGACGGGGTCGAAGACAGCCCGATTGAGTTGTAGCAGGACATCCTGTGTAGATCTCTGTGGGCGAAACCCGAACATGGTGTCTGCGAAAAGATGTTTGGATTCCATGAACTCGGACAGCCTGTGGCGTACCATCGTCTCCATGAGTTTGCCCACACAAGAAGTCAGAGAGATGGGGCGGAGGTTGTCCGTGTTGATGACCTTTCCAGGTTTAGTAATGAAGGTGACCAGGGCGGTCTTCCAGTCGATGGGGAGTGGTACTTCCCCAAGCCAGATTGAGTTAATGTAATTCAGTAACGACAAGTATGTCGCGTCGGGGAGGTTGGCTAACAATTTGACTGTAATTTTGCCCCGACCCGGAGCGGTGCCACGTTTCATTTTTGCCAGGGCCGCCCTCAGCGCAACGTTCTCAGAACCTGCATAAGAGTACGCCGGCCCGCGGGGGTCCTGGGTGGTGCACAAATACTGGTCCCGTAGCTTGTGCGCCAACTGAGTTGTGTTGCCCTGAAAGCTGTGTATGGCTCTTTGGAGGTGTTTTTGAGTTTCCGTGCGTGTTTGCGTGGGGTCAATTAGGGCGCGAAAAAGTCGCCACGTGTTCCGGCTGGACATTTGCCGCGCGGCCGTGTTGCATCGTGCCACCCAGTTGGAGTCGGCGAGTTGGGCCGCATACTCAGCCGCTCGTTGAGTGAGCTCGGCGATGCGAGCTTTAAGTTTCCGGTTGTGCTTCTGCCGACGCCACCGACGGACGAGGCAATGCCGGGCCTCCCAGAGGTGGAGCAGGTGGTTGTCCACATCAGAAACCGCCTCTGAGAGCTGAATTTGAGTTTCGGAGGAGCGAACGCTAGAGACCAATTGTTCTGACCAAGACTGGTAGCCTTGTTCATGTATTGGTGTGGCAGTGTTATAATTTTGCCTGAACTTGGTCCAATCTGGGAGTCGGGCTTGTGTTGTTGGTCGCGCGAAAGGACAGGTCCTAATCGTAATGTTCAGGAGGCAGTGGTCGCTGGCGCAGCGCGTCGTTCAGTTCCGCCGCTGTGAAGAGCGCGTTGCACGGGCCGTCATCGGGAGCGGGGAAAGAGACCCTGGACTCGAAACTGGGGCCCGATGTCGTCACTGCACTGCTCGCGGGGCGCTGTGGCACAAATCGGTCAGCAAACTGCTCAGCCAGCTGTTGGTTTGTTTGGCCGGTCGAGATGGCGAGAGCGGCCAGGGGATGAGGGTTCGCCCGAGGTGTAGTGATGCGCCGCAGGGTGGTGAAGAGCCGCCGCGAGCTGCGATCCTTCTCCATCGTGTTGCAGAGCGAAGCCCACTGCCGTCGATAGAGCTTGTTGGAGTGACGTCTTTCCGCTCCGTCTAGCCGATTGTAGACGTTCCAGTATTCTGCCTTGTCCGTCCGTCGCGCCCTGCGCTCCGCCTTGTCCTTTTGTCGCGCAGATCGAGCAGCTTATTGTCAGGTGTTGGCTGACCTGCCCGCACCTCTGCGCGACGCGTGGCTGCGACTATGTAAAAAAAAGGAAAGCTGACGCTGAGGGGTCCAGCGTCCAGCGGCAACCACAGCCCAACCATGGGCCCCCTCCAAGCATCGGACGCTCACAGACCCATCGGCGCCGCATCGCGCACCGATCGTCCACCGTACACCCGCGTCCCCACAGAAATCCCCAGGGAAGCGAGAATGCTACAAAAAAAAATGGCTGAGGCTTAACTTGTTTAAGCCTGGAGAATGCGAAGCATCATCGTGTCGCGTAATTTGGAGGCGCACAACCACAGCGACGGCGCGAGGTGGGCCCCCGTTTCTCCACTGTCGTGACGTCATCAAGTCACGTGGTGTGACATCATGTATCACGTGATTTGGAGGCGCACAACCACAGCGACGGCGCGAGGTGGGCCTCCGTTTCTCCACTGCCGTGACGTCATTGTGTCACACGGTGTGGCATCATCGTGTCACGTGATTTGAAGGCGCACAGCCACAGCGACGGCGCGAGGTGGGCCCCCGTTTCTCCACTGTCGTGAAGTCATCGTGTCACGTGGTGTGACGTCATGTATCACGTGATTTGGAGGCGCATAATCACGGTGAAGGGCTGAAGTGGTAGCTAAAGTAGTATGCTTCGCATAAAAATTGGCAGAGGCATAGCTTGGTTAAGCCCGGAAATTGCGAAAGCAATGTGAGCTGCTTTCTCCTTCTGTTTCCCTGTAGACGGCATGGTTGCATACAGTAGGAAACCTCCGCCGTGACTACCGCCGCTCTACACGAACGGCACCCAGATCAAGAGATGTTGAACGCAGTCGCCTGGCTGCATAATATGCACGCCGTTTAGCTAAACGTTGTTCCCGCTCTTCATCCGCTTCTTGCGCACGCCGGCGCTTCTTAGCTGCAGCACATCGTTGCAGCTTCACCTTATACACATCATCCGACATATCGTGGAGGATTCGCTGGGACAACTGAGACGAGCCGAGTTGGGGGGCCGCTTTTCAACAGCTGGTATGACGTCACACATAGGTCACGCTAAAGGTCAATGGTGTATTCTCCGGGACGGCGGCCAAGAGCGGAAACCTCGAGCAGTATTGCTTTCGGAATAAAAAACATCCACTGGCCACAAACACTACGACCGCAGGCATTAAAACACTGCACTGCAGAACGCTGCGCGCTAGAAAGTATCTGTGGTGGGGAGGCAAACCGGCGACAGAACGAGCGTTCTGGCGACGATGCCGCCAGCAACAATAGAGCAGCCACCGACATGCGTCGCGTCGTGCGTCCGCGGTGCGTCCGTCGTGCGTCCGCGGTTCCATGAATTCGGTAACGCTTCAACCGGGGACAGGTGTAGATGTTCGCTCCGTGCACTGTGCTGGAGGCTGGATGACACATCGGAAAGTTCAGCAAACTTCACAGTGCCCCTGAGGGGCACTACAGCACGGCCAGCTAAAAGCGACTCCGAAAGTCAACATGCTGCTCGGCCGTTTCGGCCGAGATACCCGAAACCCAAGCCTCTCTACCCTCGGAGAGCCAAACACCTGTCTTCCCGGCAAGCGCGACGCAGTTTTGTGGGTCAATCTACCATGCCATCTCAAGCTGACGCTCGCGAGCGCGTCTCTCTCGGCCGGCGTGGCTCCGTCCAGAATCACGTGACGCCCCCTCCTGTTCTCACTGGCCCTCTGTCGATGCCCTCTTACCGGCGCGGCATCGGCGTTTTTTTCTGTTCCGCCAGAACCCGACAATTTACCAAAAACGTCCACTACGGCGGCAAAAAAAAAACGCTTCTGATGCCGTCGAGGCCGACGAATCGCCCGGAAAAACGCTCCATGCCGGCCACGCTTTACGCCAAGCTCATGTGGCGCCACCATCGCTACGTTCGGTTTCGCGCAAATAACAAAAATGTTTTATAAACCCTAACTAAATGTTAAATACACTTTTCTTGCAGTCATAAGGTGCGTTCCCAGTTGTCCAAAAATCCGGCGTGCGAAGCGGATTCGCTCGCCGCAGAAGCGAGGACCTGTTCTCATCTATCGACGCCCGGGCGAGGTGGAACTGCCGCGCCGCTGCTGTTTCTCGCTTTTGCAGACCGCGTTGCCGCTCGCGGCGTTCCGATCACAGAGGCATACTACTGTCGATCAATATTGACGCGCAGACGTCACCGAAGCTCAGAGAACGACGAGGAATAAGTCCACGCGTCGACGCGTATTTTCACTTCCATGGGTCGAATTTGCGGCTATTTTGTCTGCGACTGAAACCATTTATGTACGGAAACCTAAATATCGAAATAAAAGCGAAAGTGATGCCGCCACGTGACTGCCTGAAAAGCACTCTAACCGTCAATTCACTCCTGTTACTCTAGAGGGTGAGTTCAAAATAAACGCGGAAACAGTTGCGTTTAACCCGGTTTAATAGGAAAATTGGCCGCACAGGCCAATAATTTGAGGTTTCTAAAAATTCTCGGAGCCTGTAGATCGTTTTCCGCTTGTAAAAAGACGAGCTCAGAATCCTCTTCAGTGCACTCTTAAGTCTCCTTACGTGCCGAAATGCGAAAGCAATCTGCTAACCGGCATTAGGGCAATCTGCTGGACCTGCGCCGTAAATTGCTAGGTGGGACTTCAGTGGGTACCGCATGACGGCGCTACGACTGCACGCCAAGCAAGGAGGAAATTTAGCGGAAACGGACGACATTTGTTACTCGCTTGGTTGCAACATCTGTAATTAACATACTCAAAATTGCTCATGCTGGCATAAGTACATATCTCGAAGATACGTTTTTGAGAACTCTGCATTGACTAGATCGATGCGCCTTTATTCAGCTTCAAACGTCGAAGTGTCCCGGCGGAAACTCGCATAACCTAAAGTATATTGAATACCATGCAGGAATTATTAATGCGTCGTGGCGGAGTAGCAGCGTCCCCGTCTCGGACGCCGGCGACTGGATGTGATTATCACCTAGACCCCAATATCTTTTCTTATTATCTTAATTATCATACAAGTGCGGACACTCTTGCGGACAGCCTTTGCCTACAACATCCGTCCACGCCATACTAGAGCAAAGAAAGGTTTTCGCAATAATAGAGATATGCTGATTAAACAGCACGGGCGCGCTAACTTACTCGCTCGCCCACAAAGCCTACAACCTCAAAAGTGAAGGGGTTCATGGCGGCTCACTTCTCGAAAAAGCCGTGAACGAGGGAAATGCTCGGGTAAACTGGCCCCCATATTATGGCGGGGGCAATGGGCGCTTATCCCCGAAACATGCACGCTCCATTAATGTGTGGCAGATCTCACACCATTTCCGTGGTTGGTGCACTTTTCCTCACGCCTGTACATCCGTCATATGCTCAAGCGGCTGAGTGCTCCGACGGCGCAGGGCTTTTACTTGTTTTCAGCTCTTGTGCAATTGAAATCAAATCAAATCAAATTTATTTTCCAACAAGTTTATGGTCGCCTGGTTCAAAAGGTGTACAAACAGCTTGACAAAGGCCCAGGAAACCAGTAGACAACATAGCAGGAGCAAACAGCAAATTCCAGAAGTTCGACATCCAAAAGCGTTATACAATGCATACGTCACTGTAGCACGATATGAAAACAAAACAAAAAGTTGATCAATAATAAAATCAGTGGGAAAAGCTCAAGAAGGCAGACAGTTTGTAAATGCGAGTATGATATTTAAAGTAAGAACATATGTATAGATAGATTATATTAGCACGAAATAGGTTCTCAATTGCTTAGGACTAAAACCAACAGTGTCTTTATATTTGTTGAGAAAAACGGGAAGATTATGAGCCAAGGATCGCAATTTGTAGTCTGTTCAAAATTCGTCTGTTCTAATAAATTACTAACCCGTACCCGTGAAAACAATATCAGGCGTTCACCTCACTGTTTGTTGTAGGCTTTTCTTTATTGCGTCTATATCGGCTTTGAAACCAGCGAATTCCCGCACTGCCTTTTTCGTGAGTGGCCTTACATCTGCTTCTTTGATAATCGCTGCATTAGGGGTAGGGATTTTTTTCCGGAGCCGTGGTGAAAGCCCACGCTCATGGTGTCACAGATTCGTGAAGCTAAACAAGCTCTTCACACTGTCCGTCCATTACAGAGGCTACCGGCGGCTGCACTTCCCACTGTAGTGCTTGTTCGCTTGGTTGTGGTGCGGGAATCTCTTCCGGAGGGGTATGCAACCCTCAGACTCTGGGGTCTCTAGGGTCTCTCCTGCAGGTGCGTCTGCAGGCGTTTGTCAAGGCGGTCCTTCCTTCCAGAGTGAGGACAAATGACCTATACTTGCCGCCGTGCTGCACTGTGCAGTGAGTGTTCTGGCTCCAACCCCGGATGAAGCGTAGCCCGCAGTCGACGCACTTGAACGGCTCCTCCCCTGAGTGGACCAGCTGGAGGTCGAGGAGATGAGTCCGCTGTGTGAACCTTCTCCCGCATTCCTGGCACAGAAAAGCCCACTTGCTCGTGTGGGTCCGTTCATGTCGGTTCAAATCGCCTGTGTGAGGTAAAAGAGAAAAGAATGACGAGGTGCGGCACACTGAGCGAGACTGCCTGATAGCCGGCTGAGAAGAGGGAAATAACGATTCCATTACACAAACACCACTTGCGGTCATTCAGTTGCATGTAGCAGCTTTTACAGGGCTGCGAAAGAAGCGCACTGCAGCCAGCCGGAACTGCGGCCAGTTCGACGAGGGAGCATATAAAGCTTTGATCGACAATTTTTCTTTGTATTATATCTGAGAGAAAAATAACTTCAGAAGACACACGCATGCGTAGGTGGTTGGAAAAAGGAGAAATGGGTTGCCCGCGAAAGTTCTTTGCCACGCATTGGGAGTTGGCAGCGATAGAGAATGCGAAGATGTGAACACTCTGGTCAAAGAATTTGCCGACTCGCTTCCATGCGCAGCGACTGTAATGGTGCCCCTCTGTGTCGCACCTGCAACTACAGGCGCGTCTACACAACTTCCGCTTCAGGACTCAGCGATTACTGATTTCACGTCGGATATCCCTACTCGAATGGCTTGATGCCTCCGTAACGACGCAAACCGTCGCATCCGTTTAAACGCTGCGTCGAACACTTCTTCCCTCTCAAGCAGGTCAGAAGGCACGACAGCTTCCCCATAGGGTGCGGCAACATGCAATCTGTTGTAATTGCACATTTGCCTCTTGGATGAACAGCAGACTAAGTAATCGCACTACTTTTTTATTGCGAAAGCAAGACTACTTGCTCTTTCACGCCTATGCCGTGCCGCGGCGGTGACCACCATTGACCTTCATTTGACCTTGATTGCATTAGGTTGGATTAGATTGGATTGGATTAGATTAGATTAGACTGGATTGGATTGGATTCAATTAGATTAAATTACAATAAATTGGATTGGATAACCGATGCATCACCACGAGTCTAACCACAAGCACCACCACCAGCTATGCTACCAGCTTAACCATGGCGTAGGTACGGATAGTGCTTTCGCAATTACCGGGCTTAACCAAGCTTAGCCACAGCGAATTTTTTGCGTAGAGAAACGAAGTGCTTGGAAACACTGTATTTATATGAAGTCGTGTGTCCAAAGAGCGCCAAACATTGGCCGATGTCCGCTTCAGCCTAAAGCCATCACTGTTGGCGATCTATGCGAAAAATGAATGGCAAAGCTTATTGCAGAGTCAATCCTCGGCTTAATTGCGATCGCTGGAGTAAGGAGACAAGGCGCAGCGGCACCTTCCGCGCGGACTAGGCTGATTCTCGCTCTCCCGTTGCTCTTCCAGGCGATTTTTCCCAGAGGACAGTTCGTTGCATGTGCCACAGGCGAACACAATCGGTGAAGTGGGTGAATTGTTTCCATCCTCGGAGGGCGAACAAAGCTGAGAACTAACATCTTCCAAACAAATAATTTTAACTCTCCTATCGCAGCCCGCACTGTTAATCATCAGTCATCACTGGCAGAGAATATATCTGCAAGAAAAGGCGCAACGGTATCTCCGACTTCCTCTTTGCACTTTTTATACTTTGTAATGTTGCTTCTATCACTTACTATCACAACTGCGCACGTAAGCCTGAAAAAAAGAATGGTGTACGGTCGACGTGCTTCGCCATGTCTGTGGCTTGCTCTTCATCATTTTAGTGTTTGTCACTTTGAGTTCAATAAATCTTTTTCCTTCATAAACATTTTGTGTTGTTTGATATCGTATCATCGATTGCATTGGCAAGTAGCCAGCACTGCTGTACGGGCTCGGCTCTTCAAGGTGTAGTGTAAACAAAATTCAATTGAAAAAAATATACTGCCTGCACAAAGTTTCATCTTTTATTCCTACGTGTTACTTTTATAATGACTAGGTCATGCGGTTTACGGAAACAAGACGGAAATGTTTTGATAGGGTCCATATTGTCAGCGTACCGATTAAAGTGCTAACGATCTTTTGACCTTAGTTGTCAAGGAAGAAGGCACGTTTGGAAACAGACATTTCGCTACTAAGCCTCTGGGACATGAAGATTGTTATATTCTTGTTTAACTGACACAAACCCAATGCGCACTGCTGGTTTCGTGCGCACTTCAAAATTATAAATATACAGCACGCATCTATCATATTCTGAATGTCTCTTTAGGACATACGAAAAATGAAATTTACCATTGATGTTTAATAACAAAACCCACGTTTTGACTGAGTTCCCAGGGTTCTAACATAGAACAATCACGAACAACATAACTTTCAATCTCTTTTTCATAGCTTTCTCGCTGATATGGGCTCTAGAATATTCGAAGTTGATATGCATGGAATTGCTTCCTTTTTTGTCTGAGAAATATGCAGACATTGCCAAAAATAAATGAATTTAATAATCAGGCGGACATTGGCACGTGACTATGTTACCGCACATACGCACATGTTGACGGCTGGCAAAGAGCTGATGGGGATCAGAAGTGCAAGATGCCGGGCTAGTTGATATTGCATAATGAAATAAACAGCGCAAGGAACGGGACGAAACACGAAGGAGCAAAACACACATACGGGCGCTGAATAACAACTGAAATTTTATTTCGATGCAGGACACATATGTAAGGTCCAAAGAGGGCTGTGTTGCGGAGGGCTGATGGGGAACCAAAACTAGTTACTGACTTTACCTGTGGCTTCAAACTTCAGAAGGAACAGTGCGGCAACCATAGAAAGAAGCATGCACGGTGTTCGCGGGAGATGAGAATGAAGGTCCCTCTCGACAGCGTTCACTTTACAGCCAGTAAAGAGGTGTCGAGGTAAGAAGACTTTCACTTCCAACGGAAGTGATAAGGGCGCGTACCGACGGCGATAAAGAGAGGCCATATGCACAGAAGCGAAACATGTGTGTCACGGAAAACTAACACAGGGGATATTTTGGTTAATAAGAAACAATTCACCTCGCGACTTTGTTATCACAACCACTGGCAATATATTTTTCTTTAGAAAAAGAAACTGCTCTCGAGGGCTACAGTCAGTGGCGGGACGTTCTACAGTGTCCCGTACGCCAGCTCGGTAGTTCTTTGCAGGAGCACACGGTAGCTGTCTTGCGCTGCCGAATACACTACCAGAGAAAATGTTTCTCCAAGAGGTCCTGCGATTATTGCGGAGTGAAACGCGCTTGAAATGTCTCATGCTGCACTTCTTGCTCTTGTCTTTGTCCGCGGTTATGTCTGGCACACAGAAATCACATTATAAAGGGATTAGAAAAAATGAGCCCCCTCGTCTTTTTAATGTTTTTCCGCGGACTTGGTATAACAGTTGCCACTGATCACAGGTGCACGGACGTGCTTTACCGCGCGCTAAATAGCATCCAATTCTACTTTCTTCCACCAGCTCTGTAAAACGTACCTTAACTGATTTATTGCCGCCTATACAAGAGATCCTTGTTGTGCGTTCAGTATCTTTACCATATGGCTATCACGGGAGCACAGTTTCTATCAAATCAGCCGAGAAAAAGCCTTCTACGAGACAACAGATATGCCGCCAGAGACCGGTCTTCATTTCAGTAGCCGCAGGCTAATTCCGCGCGCGAGCTGCTAGATTAGTCACACTCTACCGGAAGTTGCAAAAGTGGCACCCCTTTGGCCCTAAGGTCTGTACGATGTCTTAAGCAAGCAATCGGTTCCGTTAGACTGGGTTACAATGCTACTCACTGAAATATAAATTAAACGGTTGGTACTACAGAGCTGTAGTTTGCGGTGTGGCATACTACTTCAACATTTTATGCCACACCAGATTTTCAGGGTTTAGTCGCGCAGAACCACCAGCTGGATGTGCGTGCAGAAGCGTCTCGCGCTAGTGATTTGCAATAGAAGTATACTGATAAAACGGCTCGCACGCGCTGACTCGCTCGCCCACGAAGCCTACCACAGCGGAAGTGACAGGCGCGGTTCCTTGTGTCTTAATTCTCGAAAAAGCCTCACGCTAGAGAAACGCGTGTGCGAAGAGGCCAACATATAATGGAGGGTGCACTGCGCGTTTGTCTGGACAGTGCTCTGCCCGCTCTGTCACAGTGTGCTGTCAGTGATACTGGCACCGTTCTTGTGGTCTACCCATTTTACCTCAGGCCTGTACATGCGTCACCGGAGACCAAACTGTTAGCATATAACACATTTATACGATCAGTTCTCGAATATGGAAATACGATTTGGTTTCCCTACACACAACAGCTCTTTAACAAACTAGAAGGAGTGCAGAGAAAGGCAATTAGATTTATCTTTAACAAATACAGGAGCAGTGATTCACCATCCCAGCTACTAAATCAAGCATGTATTCTTTCTTTACAGAAACGCGCCAGACTAGCACGACTAAAATTATTGTTCCAGTTAGTTCATAACACATTAAACATAGATACTTCGTTATATATATCTGTAGATGAATCCAGACCATCCCGGCATAAGCACCCATTAACCCTTAAAGAGTACGCATTCCGAACCGACTGTTTCAGATATTCATTTTTCCCGCTTGCCATAACAGAATGGAATAGTTTGAACCCCTCTATTGCTACTAATACATCTTTGCAGAAATTTGTAACTTTGGTAGAAGAACAGTTGCGCGATAATTAAATAGATAATTATATCATAATTATTCAAGTACAACAGACAACTCACTGCATGTAACAGCATTTGTATGAACATATTACTTAATATGTATAAAATTGCACCCTTTTCTGTGAAAAATACTCTCTCCTTATGTGTTTTATTTTCTGTTATCTGTGTTTTAAGCATGAAATGCTTTTAGCCCCCGTTGTCGGCAGTGTGGTGACGTCACGCCGAGGCCGAGAGCAATCATCCGGGCACTGAAATCCACTCATCCGGGCATTGAAATCCACTCATCCGGGCATTGAAATCCACTCATCCGGGCACTGAATTCCAGTCATCCGGGCTCTGAAACGAGAACATCCGGGCACCGTACGAGACTTAACGAGATTTAACGAGACTCTGTAAGCCCTCCTACGCGACCGGCATGCAAGCGCCGGTTGGTCTCCAAAGGAGTCACAAAAAATAACTGCTGCCAGTGCCTTCTCAATGTTTATCAAGATATCAGTCTCTGTGCGTTTGATAATGCACGGAATTATAATTTTCGATTTGTAATAACGCGTGCAAAAAGCACATAAATGCCACGATACACTTCGTTGTCATACGTGATCTCTTAGGGGCTTCGCGCATCGAAGCAAAGCCGCTCAGGCGCACAGGGGCCCGGGGGATAAGCGCTGCGTTCAAAGGTTTGGTTTTGGTTTTGGTTTATGGGGTTTAACGTCCCAAAGCGACTAAGGCTATGAGAGACGCCGTAGTGGAGGGCTCCGGAAATTTCGACCACCTGGGGTTCTTTAACGTGCACTGACATCGCACAGTACACGGGCCTCTAGAATTTCTCCTCCAAAGAAATTCTAGCCGCCGCGGCCGGGATCGAACCCGCGTCTTTTGGGTCAGCAGCCGAGCACCATAGCAGCTGAGCCACCGCGGCGGCTAGGAAAAAAGGAAAAAGGAAAAAAGCACATAAATGCCACGATACACTTCGTTGTCAAACGTGATCTCTTAGGGGCTTCGCGCATCGAAGCAAAGCCGCGCAGGCGCACAGGGGCCCGGGCGAGAAGCGTTGCGTTCAAAGGGCAAGGCATCGCGCCTAACGGGTGGTGGCGTTCCTCCCTTCCATTACGGTGCGGTTCGGGTGTCCACCGAGATGGCAGAGAATTACTGCGCCATTTCCTTTCCTCAAAAAACCTTGCGTTCAAATGGCAAGGCATCGCGCTGAACGGGTGGTGGCGTTCCTCCCTTCCTGTACGGTGCGGTTCGGGTGTCCACCGAGATGACATTAGAGAGTTTTAGTATAGCGTTAGCGTGATAGCGGACCTAAGGGAAATTACGTTAGCCTGCCGCAAGCAACTTATCTCCACAGACAGTTTTAGTGTAGCGTTTTGAAAACGCTAAACGCCATCTGTTTGACATGGATGCCAACGCTCTTTTTAAAATGGTTGACATTGCCGCTAACTTGCCAAAGTATAATATTTCCGAGTTTGTTAAACGAATTATTAGTGCAGCGTTCATTTTCGTCTGCAAAATTACCCCGAAATTGGAAAAAAATAAAATAGAAACGTAAAATAGTGGCGCCATCTAGTAAAGGCAATGTTAACTACAAGCCGTTGAAGCAAGAAAAATTCAGGGCGCACTTTGACTGTCTAAAGTGGGTAGAGGCGGAAGCGTTTTCCGCACCACCTTCGCTGTTTCTGTGGCACCGGTGGCGTCACATATAATTGAGTACTAATTACTAAGTGATGACAAATCACTAATTAATGGTTAATTACTGATTAATTCCTGAATACTTATTAACTGCTAATTAATGACGCTTAAGCTTCGCCTTTAGGAGTGGAACGCGACAGCGCGTTGTAGCGCTGCCAGGGAGTCCACGGAACACCACCCGTTCAGCGCGATGCCTTGCCCTTTGAACGCAACCCTTTTTGAGGAAAGGAAATGGCGCAGTAATTCTCTGTCATCTCGGTGGACACCTGAACCGCACCGTAGAGGAAGGGAGGAAGTGGGAGTGAAAGAAGATAGATAAAGAGGAGCCGTAATGAAGAAAATGAAAACTGTATTTGAGGAAAGGGAATTACGCAGTAACTGTCTCACAAAATTCAGGGGGGCACTTTTTTGACCTAAAGTGTGGTCAGTGATGCCCCTAAGAGTGGAACGCGACAGCGTCTTGCAACGCTGCCAAGGAGTCCATAGAACGCCATCGCCCATTCGGTTCTACGCCTCGCTCGTCAGTAAATTGGTTTTTGAGGAAAGGAAATGTATCTGTCTCTCATTTGTCGGTGGACACCTAAACCACCACCTAGACGAACTTAAGGCCTCTGCGCTGAGAGCTGACGTCACAGCAACGTCACAAGGATGAGGCCGGTGTCGCGACGCGGCTCTGCTCCTCTAGAGCGGGCGCGCATCGAGGCACCGTAGCCGTGGAAGTCGCGACGGGACGCGAGAAAACGGTCTGCCCCAAGCATGCCTTCATTGAATTCCTAGACGGGAACCGGGAAGCCACTGCACGTGGCTCCGGCAGGAGCGGTCAGTCGCCTTTCGTGTCCGATGGTGTGTTCACGGCTTATTTGGCTGCCGTCTACTTCTTCTGTGCGCGAGTGCTGTGATGACGCTTCGACATTAACGCAAAAATGCCGAACAAATGTTGTGTGCCTCAGTGCCGAGGTAACTATAAAACGGGACCAAAGGTTCATGTGTTTAAGTTCCCGCAAGATAAAGCGCTGCAGCAATCATGGATACGTGCCATTCCACGGAAAAACTTCGTCCCTTCTGAGCATTCCAGGGTAAGAGATGAATAATTTTTTCCATTCGTCCTCTTTTGTAGCTTTTAATTGTAGCACCGCCAAACTTGCAAAACGTTTTGGGTACTGTTACGTTCTGTGCGAGCCGAGTGAGACGCGCGCCGGCGTTCTGGGCCAGGGGAGTGAGACGCGCGCCGGCGTTCTGGACCAGCCGAGTGGGACGCGTGCCGGCGTTCTAGGCGAGCCGAGTGGGACGCGCGCCGGCGTTTGGGGATGCTATACAAACGCCACGGCAGAGCGCTGCGCCGCTCTTTCCTGCCCGTCTGCCAAGTTGGAATAAAGGCGTTCCAGACAACCTTCGGTGTCGCCGCTTGCTCGTCCGTCGATTCGCCCGAAACGTAACAGTACCTTCTAAATGTGTATTTAATATTTGATAACGGTTTCTTATTTGTAGCAGGCTGTTACTTATATTAGACAAATATTTCTTTTTTAGGTCTGTGAGCATCACTTCACAGACGACGACATCGTGCGAGAGGCGTCATATGTCGGCGATGCTACAGGTCGAGTGACGACAGCAGAGTTATCGCATCTGCGCCTTCGGTCAGGTGCAATTCCATCATTATTTCCAGGCTGCCCTAGTTACCTGTCAAGCACAAAGACTTTAAGAGAGGAGCCAGAGGCGAAGCGAACACGCCTGGAAGCTGTTTCAATGCTGTCGTGTCCGGTCGCTGTGTTGAATGCAGCGAAAGACGCACACGGTACTTTAAGACTTCGTTTATTTAAAGCCGATGAGGGTGCGACCAGCGTCGACCGAGGCAGGAGCCGAACTGGCCGCCCGAAGAAAGGAGGGAACGGAGAAGCGTCCACGGAAGGGAGTGGCTTCCCAGAACAGGAGGAGGGTGCGGGGGCGCACCGTGGGGGGGCATCCGGCGACAGCGTGCGACGAGGGGCAAGCGGTCGTTAGGAGGAGGATGCGAGTGGTCGTTAGGAGGAGGATTGAGTGGTCGTTAGGAGGAGGATGCGAACTGTCGTTAGGAGGAGGACGCGGGGGCGCACACACACAAAAGCAATAAGGGGACACAACACTTCCTTCCCCCTTAGAAAGTTGCCTGGTATCGTGCAGGGGGTCGGCGCTCACGCGTGGAGGCGCGCTGGCTTTGTGCGCTCGGGGGAGGAACACTTGTAGGCTGGCTGTTGTTCGCTGTGTCTCCTGGGTCTGTCCTGGGCGAAGTCTCTTCTTCCGGGAAGAGGTGCCAGGCTATGTGGGAAGATGGTGCACGTGTTCTCTCCGCTGGCGGACAGCTCTCAGACGGCGTCGTAAATCTACGCAGCTGGTTGAGATGTCGGCGTGCTACTGTGCCATGTATGTTGACGAGCCAAGAGCGCAGGCCTATGCGTCTGACAATTGTAGCTTCCTCCCAGCGTGGCTTTTTCAGAAACTGTCGGGCGAGGACGCGCTGCCCCTCATTAAGCGTGCCGCAGCGCGGAATTGCTTTTTCTTCCCGGAACGTCTCTGCCTTTGGCTCGGGGAGGATGGCTGTGAGCTGGGTTCGCATTTCACGCTCGAACATCATTTTCGAGGGGGTCTCGCCTGTTGTGCTCTGAACCGTCGTGTGCTGCTTGAAGAGAAAGCGCGCAAGGCGGCGCTGCAGCGAGCCTGTCTGATCTCTTTCAAGGGCGCGTTTTAGCTCGGCTACGTAGCGCTCGGCTTGTCCGTTTGTCGCTGGGTGGTAGGGGGCCGATGTAACTGATGAGATCCCGTTGTCGCGATAAAACTTGAGGATCTCCGCAGACACAAACGGTGTTCCGTTGTCCGACACTACCTTGCGCGGCAGGCCGAACGTTGCAAATAGTGATCGGAGGTTGTCAATGACTGCTGCCGAAGTCGTCTGTCCCATTTGCCTTATCTCAAGCCACTTTGTGTAGGCATCTACGACCACAAGGAAAGTGCAGCCCTCAATTGGTCCTGCAAAATCAATGTGCAGTGTGTGCCATGGTGTGTCTGGCTTTTCCCATTCTGGGACAGGAGCTTTCGGCGGGGCGCTCCGGCTGCTCTGGCAAGGCTTGCATTCTCGCACCACTGTTTCGATGTCGTTGTCAATGCCAGGCCACCACATGTAGCTTCTGGCACACTTTTTCATTGCAACGATGCCCCGATGTCCGGCGTGGATGAGAGACATAGCTTGTGCGCGTAGTTCTCTCGGCATCACAACTCGGGACCCAAATATGATGCAGCCGCGATGGGTGCTCAACTCTGTAGCTCGCCTGCGGTAAGCGTCGAAGTTGTCCCCTTTGAGTTTATGCACGTTGCCTTGTTGAACAGCTGTGTAAACTAGCCGGAGAGCTGCGCACTTCTGCGTAGATGCTGCAACTGTGCCTGCTGTAAGCGGAGGTTCTGGCAGTGCTTCGAACATCAGAACGTCTCCTGGTGGAAATGGTTCGTCAACAGTTGCGTCTAGTGGCAGACGGCTTAGCGCATCGGCGTTTTGATGTTTACTCCCATTGCGGTAGACCAGAGCGTAGTCGTACGCTGAGAGTTTGATGCACCAACGTGTCATTCGCGGAGACAAAGTTGGTGGCATAGGCCTTTGTGGTCCCAGAATGCCCAATAGCGGTCGGTGATCGGTTATAAAGGTCACCTTCCGGCCGGCAATGTACTGGTGAAAATGTGTCGCCGCGTAGACGATGGCTAGCCCTTCTTTGTCAAGTTGCGCGTAGTTGCGTTCTGCTTGCGACAACGTACGTGAGGCGAAGGCGATGGGAGCTTCCCTTCCTTGCTCGTCAGTTTGCGATAGAACCGCGCCGACTCCGTACGGTGATGCGTCGCAAGCCAAAAGCAGAGGCTTCCTTTCGTCGTAGTGGCGGAGGACTGTACATCTTCGAATCAGGTCTTTCAGGGCATCGAATGACTGCTGATGGCGTGGCGACCATGTCCATGTCACATCTTTCCGAAGGAGTTGGTATAAGTCGTTGGCCACGGTAGCTCTTTGTTCCAAGAACCGGTCGTAGAACGTCAAGAGTCCGAGAAAAGCCCGTAGCTCCTGCTTGTTTGTTGGAGCTCGTGCTTCTGTGATCGCTCGCACTTTGTCCTCGGTAGGGTGAATGCCTTCCGCATCAATTCGGTGTCCCAGAAATTGCACCTCTGGCACCGCAAAACAGCACTTCGATTTGCTTATGCACAAATTAGCGTTTGCTAGCCTTTCGAGAACGAGCTCTAGGCGAACTGCATGCTCTTCAGTGGAAGTGCCACTGATGATGACATCGTCAAGGTAGACACAAACTCCTGGGATTCCCTGAAGCACTGTCTCCATGAATTTTTGAAATATGGCCGGGGCTGCAGCTACGCCAAAAGGCAGTCGCTTGACTTTGTACAAGCCTTTCAGTGTGTTAATTGCCAATAATTCAGCAGTTGACTCGCTCACCTTCAGCTGCTGATACGCCTGGGTGAGGTCCAATGTGCTGAAGACTCTTGCGCCACGCAGTACACTGAATACTTCTTCAGGTGTCGGTAGCGGGTAAGAGGACGCTTTAGTCGCAAGATTGACGGTGCTCCGGTAGTCTCCGCAGAGGCGTATGGTTCCGTTCTTCTTGCGAACTACGACAAGTGGTGTGGCCCATTCTGAATGCTGCGTCGGCTCGATGACACCTTGCTGCTCCAGTTTGTCCAACTCTTTTTCAACTGAATCTCGGAGAGCAAACGGCACCGGCCTGGCCTTCAGAAATTTGGGTTGCGCGTTGTCCAACAACTCCAGTGTGACCGGGGGCCCTTCGTTTCCTGGAATCTCTTCCGAGAATACTCTTTCGTATTTCTCTTGCAGTTGCTCAACCATGTTCTGGCTCGGCGTCTGGTGTATGCCGCATATCATCACGCCTAGTGGAGAAAACCAGTTTCTCCCTAGAAGGCTTGATCCTGTGCCCTTCACAACAAGCAGAGGTAGCGTATGGGTCTGGCCGTTGTAGTTAACCTGCACGTTGGCAGAGCCCAACAGTGCCAGATTCTGTCCTGACCACGTTCGCAGGTGCGTGTCGTCTTGTTGCAGGGCGGGTGCGTCAGATGGCCATGAAGTTCGGAACGTGTCCTCACTGATCAGAGTACAGGCTGCGCCGGAGTCCACCTCGAACTTAATCAGCTGGTGATGTACGCTTACTTCTGTAAAAATCTTCGGTCGCGTGCCGAGATTCATGGTGTTCAGGTCGTACAACACAGATGGTGTTGCTGATGTTGTTCCATGGAGATCAGATAGCGGCGTATTCTCTGAGGCGTTGACGCTGTGATTAGGCTGGGAAGGTGACTTTATCTTGGCAAGTCTCCGTTTCGTAATGCATGCTCTTTCGATATGCCCTCGCTTGTGGCAAAAATTACACGTGGCTGACTGGAATCGACATCCCTGGGGGTTGTGTTGGTCGTCACACCGCCAGCAGCGTTGTGCCTTTTTGACCGATTTTACAACAACAGAAGGCTTGCGCACCTGGTTGCTTGTCTGGTGTACCGGCTCGGTGTTCCGGCGAATCCCTCTCTGCTGGTGACCGGCGCTCTCCGCTCGAACGGCGATGTCGTAAGCTTTGCTGAATGTGAGGTCCTTCTCAGCGAACAGGCGCTGCTGCAGTGACTCGTCACTCAGTCCGCACACAAATCTGTCGCGTAACATCACGTCCAAGGGAAGCATGGTGGTGTTAGCAGAAGAAGCTGCGTCTCCCTCCTGCCCGGTAGCTGTTGTCGACAGCGTTCCAAAATTGCAGTCGGCAGCGAGCTTCTTGAGCGCGGCTACGTAGGCGCTCACAGTTTCTCCTCCCAGTTGATCTCGTCGTTGGAAGCGAGCCCGGCTGTAGACCTCGGATGGCCTTGGGTCGTAGTGCTTTTGCAGCGCTTTTACGATGTCGTCGTAAGACACTGCCGCTGGTGTGCTTGGCTGAATAAGGGCGCAGACAGTATCGTAGGTCTGCTCCCCGCACAGCGTCAGCAGGTTGGCCCTCTTCAAGGCTGGGTCTGTGATGTTGTTAGCTTCAAAGTAGAACTGAAGGCGTCCAACCCACGATGACCACGATGAGCCGTTGAATTCTGGTATCTGATTGGGAAACCCTCGCGTAGCCATGGCTTGTCAATAGCGTTGCGTAGCGCGGGTCGAATCCACTTTCTCGTCGCCACTGTCGTGTCCGGTCGCTGTGTTGAATGCAGCGAAAGACGCACACGGTACTTTAAGACTTCGTTTATTTAAAGCCGATGAGGGTGCGACCAGCGTCGACCGAGGCAGGAGCCGAACTGGCCGCCCGAAGAAAGGAGGGAACGGAGAAGCGTCCACGGAAGGGAGTGGCTTCCCAGAACAGGAGGAGGGTGCGGGGGCGCACCGTGGGGGGGCATCCGGCGACAGCGTGCGACGAGGGGCAAGCGGTCGTTAGGAGGAGGATGCGAGTGGTCGTTAGGAGGAGGATTGAGTGGTCGTTAGGAGGAGGATGCGAACTGTCGTTAGGAGGAGGACGCGGGGGCGCACACACACAAAAGCAATAAGGGGACACAACAAATGCGAAGAGGAATTTCTGAGTCAATTCAGACATTTCGCAATGCCGAGGAAGCGGACAAAATCACCACCTTAAGGGAGCCCGAACCAGCACCGTCTAGTCACCGAACTCACATTACAGCTGCTTGCAGATCAAGAGTCATCAGATTTTGACACCTGCGAAGATGGGCACACAGTTGAGCTTCTGTTGAAGCATGTGTTGTGGAGCAGTACTAACATTCTGCTCAAAAACTTCTGCCGCAAGCTCAACGATGATGTAGCCGATGCAAATGCTAAGGCTAAGGAAAGAAAAGCTGCAACGCTTTCAAGGAAGTGAAAAGTTGTTTGTTTGTTTGTTGCTGGTGACTTTTAAATGTATATATTATTCCGCATCAAGAACAGTGTTACAATAATCGAAATGTAAATAAATGTTTTGTACCTGTAAATCTCTCCACTGATGTCTCAACTTGAGTAAAAACAATCTTTTGCAGCCAACTGTGCTGCCGCCTCATATCCTCGCGCAGTAAAAAAGAAAGATGCATGCTCCTCGGAAAAACCGGTGAGGCCCCATCCCTGTGACGTCACTGGAGGAGCACTGAGGCCTTAAGTTCGTCTAGGTGGTGTTGCTAAACCTCGCGGGAAGGGAATGGAGGAGGATGAGAGTGAGTGAAGACACCGTATTCACTAGACACGCCTTTGTTCACTCCAAACCATCGAGCTGGCATGGCGGAGTGGATAGCATGCTCGTCTCACACGCCGAAGACCGGGGTTCGATTCCTGAGCTCGACGAATTTCTTAATCGGTTTTATTTATTTATATGGCCTAACTAGTAAAGCTAATTAGGCTAATTGAATAATTAAGCAATTAACTAAGCTCAGTCCCACTAAATTGGAGCATCACTATAGGATCCCTTCAATTGGTTGCATGGTTACTAGCCAAAGTACAATTGGCCCCGTTTGAAATTCGCGCACTGTGACGTCACGACCGTTTCCAGCAATTGAAAAGCATGACATTTTCTGTCGACAACTGCTGCTTACAACGATGAGACATTAAAGGCTTCCGCCTTAATATTTGTTATCACATGACGTCTAATGTTAAAAAAACTTTTGTAAATTTAATATAAACTCTCTGTACATAATTTAAGTCATAAAACACCGCGAATAGCCTCCAAATCTATTTTTGTCTCGTTCCAGACGTTTTTGATGGTTTGTGCTGCGTTTCGGGCCGTTGCAGACGGTAGCTGTGCAGCTGGAGGTGCTATTAGGCTTGCGCGCTCCAGAATCGAGAGCGTATCTTAAAAACAGGGCTGAATTGCAGCTTAAACTTTATCGTCGAAGCAAGGTAAGTCATAGCGAAAAGCAAAAACACCAGTAGTTGCCGGTAAACATGCCGACCGGAATCGCAAGAGCTGCTGAATCGGCTGAAGCGGGCGGCTGTCGCTTGAAAGGACGCCGCCATGTTTCCACGCTAAGGGCGCAAATGCCGCAACGCTAAATTCTGAAAATTGCGTGCGTACGCTAACGCTATTTCCCCGTTAGCGTTCTGCGCATGCGCACTCTGCACCCGCTATTCCGCTATGCACGCAATTACGCAAAGCCCGCTATAACAAAACTCTCCATTAGGCCCCTAAACATTTCATGCTTACTCTACTCTCGGTTACGGGAGAGGAAGAGATTTTTTTTTCCCATACTCATGTAATTACTTGCAAATAACAGTGTTTTTAATGTATACCATTCCATTTGTATTCGCTTTGTACCTTCTTACTATATGCCCGTCCTGTAAAAATCCCAATGGGATTGACAGTATGTGAAATAAATAAATAAATAAATAAATAAATACATATAGGCGGCAGAGTGTTCCAACGGCGCAGGGCTTCGACTTGCTTTCTGTTCCTCTAGAATTACTCCCTGTAGGTCCCACAGTGGTGGCTCAGTGGTTACGGCGCTCGGCTGGTGACCCGAAAGACGCGGGTTCGATTCCGACCGAAGCGTCCGAATTTCGATGAAGGCGAAATTCTAGAGGCCCGTGTGCTGTGCTATGTCAGTGCACGTTAAAGAACCCCAGGTTATCGAAATTTCCGGAGCCCTTCACTACGACGTCCCTCATAGCCTGATTTGCCTTTGGGACGTTAAACCCCAATAAACCAACCAACGTACACTAGGGAAGAAAATACCAGAGCTGCACTCCGTTGTTTGAGGCGTTTTATTTTATTTCGTTCACTATCACTTTCACTAGCACTATCTTTTTTCGGAGGTTCCCATGCGCTGGTTTCTTCGTTGCGGCTCGTTGCGTTTCCTTTTTTTTTCTGTCGAACCGATGAGCGAGTGCGCAAGTGTATGGCGTCACTGATCCTTGATGGCATACAAGCGCATATCACAGTGCGCCCTCTGCAGAGGCTACCGGAGGCTACACTTCCCACTCTCCTACTTCTTCGCTTGGCTCTGGTGCGGGGAACCTCTTCCGGAGCGGCATGCGAGCTGGCGTGGGGTCTCTCCTCGGGACGCGTTTTCCTTTCCGCAGTGACGACAAACAAATGAGCTAGAGAGAGAGAGAGAGAAAACTTTATTTACAAAGGAATTCGGGGCACGCCCCAGGGTCCCCGCACGACCCCACTGCACTCAAGTGTTTATGTTCCTGAGGTCCATAACACTGGCAGCACGGCCGGTGGCGATGGTCTGCACGGCCGGGTCCTCCGAATGCAGCAGGGTCTCCCAGTCCTCCCAGGTCTTGAGATTCTCTAGGTCCCGCGGGGGAGGGTCCGCCGGGCAGAGCGAAAGGATGTGGAGGGAAGAAGCGAAGGGTTCTGGGCATAGGGCGCAAGCAGGAGTGGGGAAGGAGGGATGATAGTGGGTTAGGGTAAGGGGCGAGGGAAGAGTATGTGATTGTAATCTGCGCCAGAGTGTTGCGTGTCTGTTATCTAGGGAGGGGTGGGGCGGGGGGTAGAGCTGGCGAGAGGCTCTGTATGCCTGGGTCAGCTCACTGAATGAGTGCATGCGATCCTTCGTGAATCCCCGATCCGAGGCCACCTGAGCCCGGTTTAAAGAACCTCGGGCTAAAAGGTTGGCGGCCTCGTTTCCGGGATTCCCGGAGTGCGCAGGCACCCATATCAGCTCCACTTGGCGGGGCGGGGGTGCATCGGGCGAGTCCAGTATGCCAAAAGCAGGGACATGAACTCGGCCTCGAGCAAAATTTAGAATCGCAGTTTTAGAGTCAGTTAAAATATACCGGGCTCCCGTGCGGGTTATAGCAAGTGCAAAGGCGGCTTCCTCTGCAGCCTCTGGGGACGTATCTGGAGGGAGAGGTAGTGTGAGGAGGGTGGATGAAGAGGAGTCCACCGCAGCTGCTGTCGCTTCATCACCCGTGCAGGCAGCGTCCACCCATACGGCGTCCGGCTGGGGGCTGTACGCTCGATGGAGTGCCTTCGCACGGGCTCTGCGGCGCTGCTCATGGTGGGACGGGTGCATATTCATGATGAAGTTTAGCGCCAAAAACGGTGCATATTTTAGTTTAGGTGCATATTCCTCGGGAGCGGCCTGATGAGAAGCTCTCGGTGAAGCGATCGTGGGATAGACGTGCCACATAAAGTGTGCTGCTGTGTGCGGCGACGACTCAGGTTGGCCGCACTGCTGAAGTGGCATCTACAAACAGCGCACTGGTGCGGCTTCACCCCTAAGCGAACCAGCTGGTGGACGAGGAGATGATCTCGCCGTTTGAATTTCCGGCCGCATTGGTCGCCCTGGAAAAGCCGCTCGCGAGTGTGGGTCAGTGCATGCCTTTTTAAATGGCCTCTGTAAGGGAAAAGAGAACAGAATGAGGAGAAGTAGCACACTCGGCAAGACAGCCTCATAGCCGGCTCAGAGGAGGAAGAGGAACCGCTCCATAAACACACGAGGCCTTTCACCTATGCGTAGCAGCGTTGATATGGAGCGAAAGAAGCGTATACTGCAGCCAGTTGGCCCAGCGGCCACTGCCATGACGCAGGATAATGAAGCCGTGATCAGCGCTTAAAAATTCGTCTCTTCTCCTACAAGACTATTGAAGAAGCGTAGCTTGTTGGGCCAGTTGGTGCATGGTATGAGAAAACCAGCGAAAAGGAAGCATTCACAAGGAGAAGTACACAGGACAACGCTTCCAGCGTTGTCCTGTGTACTTCTCTTTGTGAATGCGTCCTTTTCGCTGGTTTTCTCATACTCTTACAATACATATCAGATAAAATTACAAAATAAGTCACGCGCATCTATTGGCCTTAGAAACCGCATAAATATGTCGGGCGCTCGAGTTCTTTGCCAAGCCACTGGACTTAGCAGCAAAGGGGGATGCGAACATACGAACCTCTATTCACTGATTCGCTTCCATGCGCAGCGACGCTAGTGGCGAGTACCTGGTCGGGGGAAATTTTGTACCCATTAGAAAGCCGGTAGGTACCCGGCGGCATCGGGGTTCGAACGCGAGGCGGATGCGAGGAGGATGCTCTACCACAAGGCCACCGCTTAGGCCAAGGAGATAACTCGGCTGGGTGACGTAACCACTCGCATACATTTAGGGCAAACAGCTTCTGTTGGTGTGTCGTGCATGGTCAAAACGAAATAATTAGGACAGAGAATCCCGCCTGTGGGAGGACGGCCAAAATAGGCCCAGGTGTGTTGCTTCCGGTCACTCGAGCTCCGATCGGATGATGCAACAGCTTTTCAAGGTCGCCACACAAAGACATAAAAATCGCTTTATCCGTACCCACTATTACGCGCCACGTGTCTTTCGTTGACGTGGATCACGGCGTTGTGCTCTTCGGACGGCTTCTAGGACGAAGATGTGGCCGCAGCGGCCTGAGTACCATGGTCCTGCGAAGACATCGAGGCCGGTGGCGCGCCGTGCTGCTTGGCCAGGCTTACGGGCGTCGCGTAGTACCGCTCCTTCACCGCCGTCAGCAGCATGTAGCTCAGGTCTTCGTTGGGGTCGGCGCCCGGACTCCCGGGCACCTTGATCTCCGGCACGTCCAGGTCGTGGTTGTCCAGGCACTGTGTGGCCGAGCCGGAGCCACCGCGCTCGTCATCGTCGTAGTCCTTGTAGTTGAGCACCGGGTTGAGGTGGCCGGTGGTGGAGTTAGCGTTGATCATGCCGTAGTACTTGGCATTCAAGCAGAAGCGCTTGAACGCCACGCACAGCCCGATGAGCGATATACTGTTGCCCACGAAGAGCACGATGCGTAGGATGATTCTGAAGATCATGGCGTCGGCTGCTTGTGCTATAGCGCTGCGGTCAACAGGATGAATGGTGTACCTCATCTGGCAAGGGTAGAACGGATTCGATTCCATGCGCAGTTACACTAGTGGTGCCCCTATGTGTAGCACCCGGGCACCTCATCACCACTTGCCTTTCTGAGTGCGATTTCCGGTTCCTTCTGGGATCTCCCCATTAGTGCTGGTCGATGCGTCTCAGCAACGATGCGAACCGTCGCAGCCGTATACACACAGCTCCAATCGTTTGTTCCTTTTGAAGAAAGACGATAGCCACAACAGCTTCACTGTGGAACATGGTTACATGAAATCAGATTTAACAGCGCGTTTCCCTCGCGAACGAAAGGATGATTAAGTTATCAGACGCCTCCACTTGCTTGGGCAATCGAAATGCTTGAAAACGCTTGGTACTGTGGGTGTATTGGTTTGTAGCGTGTGCGTAAACGTGCCAAATATTGGTTGATGTTCGCTTGAGTCTAACGCCATTACTATAGGCTTCTTATACGAAAAACCAGAAGCAAAGCGCAATACAGAGTAAAACCTCGGCTTACTTGTTATCGGTGGAGAAAGGGCCCGAGGAGCAGCGGTGCCTTCGTTGCTGCCTCAGCGGATGCATGTTCAGCCGCTGCTCCTCCAAAACGACTTTTTTTAGGGAACAGGTCGCCGCATGTGTCGCAGCGGGACAGTGTGGGTGAAACGGATGAAATGGTTCCATTCATGGAAGGCAAACGCACAGGGGCATGATCATCTAACGGACGAAGAACATTAGGCTGCTCTTTCATCACAGTCTGAACTTTTAATCGCCAATCATCCTAGGCACTCAAACGACGACAGAAGGCGCGCAATTGTGGTCGCCACTCGCTCATTCTTTTCTTTATACTTTGTAATAGTGCCTGCATAATGTTACTACCAAAACTGCACACGTATAATAGAAAAAAGAACGACAGATGTTTGAGACGTTTTGTCTTATCTGTAGTTTGCAATTTTTCGCAGCCGTGTTTGCCATTTTCAGTTAAAAATTCTGGCAAGGAATGATTAGTTTCTGTTGTCTTATATTAACTATTGCATCATCAAAATCGTGTCTCCTCCTGTAGCAGGTCAGCACTCCGAGGTGCGCTGTAGATAAAACTACAATAAAAGTACTGCTGTTCGCACAGTGTTTGATTTTTTTCTCTAACCATATCAATTTTGTAATGATTATGCGAAGTGACATAAGCCAGCAAGACGCCTGGCTGTTTATATGCCCCAAATTACCGCGATACCACTTAACAAAATTATTGTAAGAAGAAGATAGGGACGAATCAGCACTCCCGTGCTTCGTCGTCATCGCTGGTTGTTAGAGCGCGAGCTTTCAGTTTCTCAGGAAGTAAGCAAGGTTACATGCTGACATGCTGTAATAAACATCTGGGGACATGAAGAACATTATATTATTGGTTAACCTACAGATGCAAAATGCGCAGTACTGATTTCATGGCCCCTCTAATAAAACTAAATGTCACACATCTATATCATTCCCATCACGGATGAATGATATGCAGCAAGAAAAGAAGTCATCATTGATATTAATTTGCAATGTCTGGTTCCTTCAACTACTCATGACACCTAGTAATGCCTACCTGGTCTAAGAGGTATATTTTTTTTTCATTTGGTTTTATTTTTTATCTACCTTGGACTCATGCGGTTGTAAGCTACTCTTGTAACGATACCAATATCCTGTGTTCGCTTTTGTTCGCCAAGAAGCAAAGCTCTATTGCAGCCTAAGGATGGCATGCACGCCTCGCAATCTTAAAGTTAAGGGCTCAGTTCCCGCATCTTTTAAGAAGTTTTATACTTCGTTGAACCCACAACAGCACGCCGCATAAGCCCCACGCAACGAATCCGAAAGATGGCCTGAATGGAGAGCTTCCGAGACCTGTCGCTGTATATCCTGCCTGAAATGCGGCGCAAGGAATGATCGTGGTTCCGGTCGACAGGGCAGCAGACACAAATGACGGGCTACCTCCTGGCACACAAACTACTTGATTTCGGCAGAAAGGCGATAGGGTTTAATGTCCATGGCGGATCAAAACACGCCACTTGCGTAGCTCCTCAAATCTCTATAATGTTCGTAGACCTTCGCAATGGCAGTCGGACTTTTTGCAATGGCCGTGTTGAAGGCGTCATCATCGGTACCTTTCAGTACGTGCCTAATCTTATCTACACCCGCTATATTTGGGTTGAAGCGTTTCCATAAGTCCACGATGTCCTCGATGTAAATGTTGAAGCTTTCTCCTCCCCGCATGCTGTGATCACGAGCGTAGACGCTTCGAAGCACGAAATTTGCGAACGGCAGGACGGCCGGATACTCCAGGAAAGGTGGTCTTGAAGGTTGGCCAGGTGGTGATGCCTGAATCACGGTTCCAATAGGACGTTTTTGCCAACATCAGTTAATTAGAATATTACGGGCTTAAGCCTGAGAGTATCATGTCAGTTGTTTTGCCGGATCCCCCTTTCGGACGCTGAAAGCCTTAGACATCTTGGCCGCCGCTGGTACTGAAGATAGTGGAATCTCGCTGACGTAAGGCGTAAGAACAGGCGACAGGCGGATGCGGGGCCTAGCGCTGCTGACTTGTCACCGCCACGGGAACGGACATCGTGCGACTGCGGAGTTCCAGGGCGGTGTCGGAGGTGCGGATCGTGGCGCCTTCACCAAGTGAATAGTGGATTGTTGGTGGGTGAAGGCGAGCAACGCAGGCAGCAGTCAGGTAGCACCTGTAGAATGCAGCCAGCCGCAGTAGCAGGGTAAGCCAGAGACTCGCGCTCTAGCCACCAGCGGCGACGATGAGGCGCGAGATTGCTGAGTTGTCCCCATCTTCTTCTTACAATGAGCAGTTTTAAGCGGTTTCCCGATAGTTTGGAACATCTAAACTTCCAGCCATTTTGATCGCATAGACCCTTTCACATAGTCATTAAAAATTGATATCGGCAGATAAAAGACCAAACATTGAGGAGTTTTTTTTTTTTCATTCCACCTTGGAGCGCTGAGGCGTTACAGTGGGGGAAGGGATTTTGATGATGCAATAGATAACATCTGACAACACAAACTGTTCATACCTTGATAAAATTTTTGTCTGGAAATGAAAACCACGACTGTGAAAAATTGGACACTATAGATAAGACAAAGCATTTCGACCATCAGCGGTTCTTTTTCTAGTATACGCGTGTACTTTTGGTAGTAACATGATAGAGGAAACATTAAAATTATAAAGAGAGGAAAGAGGCAGTGGCGACTATTGCGCCCCTTCTGTCGTGCATGTGCCGCCTGGGGCCGTTGGCCATTGAGAGTGCATGCAGGCTGTGATGGAAGAGCAGTCGAATATTCGTCGTCCGTTCGATCTTCTTACTCGCGGGAGTTCGCCCTCCGAGAATGGAACCCCTTCAACCGATTCACACGTGTTGTTCCCCTGCGAGACATGCGGCGACCTGTTCCCCAGAAAAGAGGCTTTGGATGAGCACCGCCTGAGCAAGCATCCGCAGATGCAGCAACGAAGGCACCGCTGCTTCTTCTGCCCTTACTCCACCGATAGCAGGTAAGCCGAGGTTTGACACTGCATTTTACTTTGCTATCAATTCTTCGTATAGGACGCAAAAAATAGTGGCGTTAGACTTAAGCGAACGTCAACCAATATTTGGCGCTCTTTGACACTCGGTTTGCCAGGACACTTTGTCAACTGAAATGTTGAGAAGGGAAAGCCGAGATCACTATGCCGTGACGACTTCCGGCGGATGTAACGTCACACCATTCACGTGGCTTTATATATACCCAAGTTATAAATATTTCGGGGATCTTAGTGTTAGTTACGCTTAATTACACTGTAGTGTAGGACGTCTTCGAAGGCGCTGGGTCGCGAACGGCTAGCGGTACGTCTCGGTTCAGTCCCGAGGCAGCGATCAGTCGCAGCGGCAGCGATCAGCGCACACGCACGAGCATCAGCGCCGCTGTCTTCGTCCTCTTCTTCCTTACGCCAGCTGCCCAAAATTCGGGAGCCGAAGGCCTGTCTTCCAACAGATTTTTCTGTCTAATTTGAAAAAAATCCGACGTTTTTTCGACAATTACGTGACAATTTCCCCTATTTCCTGATGACTTCCGGTGGATGTGGCGTCGAATTGTTCCCCTGGCTGTATTGACGTCCGTGTTTTTCGACGCAATTTCGACATATTTTCCTGTAGTTTGTGAACTAATTACTGTACAGTCATCAAACTTTGCTTCAAGGTTAACTTTTTCCTTCTCTATCTGAAGTATTCATTAGTTGTCTTCTGTCTTTTTTACTTCCCGAGTTAAATGCCTGTGACACGCTTTGTTAACGGACGGACCACAGTATGAGCCATTAGAGGTTTTCGCCTTAATACGCCCGCAACACCGAGTGTTTTCAAGCATTTCGCTTCTGTAAGCACACGGAAGAGAGTGCGATAACTTCGTGTTCACTTCGTTCAAGAGTCAAATGCGCTGTTAAATCTGATTGCATGTCTTCGCATTCCAGGGCGAAGCAGTCATATTCTGTCGTCTTCATTCAAAAGGAATGTTATTCAAGGAGCGCTTTTATGGCAGCGACGGTTCACGTCGTAGAGCAGTCTTATCGACCTGCACTAATAAGGTGATTCGAGAAGACACCATAAATTGCGGCCAGAAACGCAAATGGTTAAGCAGCGCCCGTTTGCTACGCATGGAATCGAAGCGGCGAATAGTGTGTTCACTTGTTGGCGTTGCCTGGCGGTGCGATGTGCAGTGCTTGGCAGTGAACTTGAGTGCGCGACGTTTATCGGCGGTTTCTAAGTACCAGTACATGTGTGCAACATATGTTGTCATTTTATCTTATACGTAATTTAACAGAAAAGTAATGTGTTTGACAGGGCTGATCAAAGATTCATCATGTTGCTGCATGGCAGTCACTTCTGCACCATCTGGCTGCGATACGCTTCTTTCGTAGCCATGTAAGCGTTAATAGAAGTAGGTGAACGGCCTGCCGTGGTGTTTGTATGATGGAATGGGTATTTCACTCTTCCTCCGCTCAGCCAGCGATGAGCTTGTCTTATTAAGTGCGCCACTTCGCCCCCTTCTGTTATCTTTGCCCTCATAGAAGCAATTTCAAGAGACACGCACGGAACCACACTGGCGAGCGGCCTTTCCTGTGCGACGTCTGCGGGAAGGGTTTCAAACAGCGAGAGGATCTCGTCGCCCACAAGCGGGTCCACACAAAGGAGAAACCGTACAAGTGCCCCGACTGCAGTCTCCGTTTCAGCCAAACTGGCAGCCGCAGTCGTCACCGCAGAGAACAGCACCCTACTAAGGTCACGCCTAGGAAAAGCTTCTCCCGGAAGGACCGCCTTAAGAGACACCTGAAGACGCACCCGCAGGAGAGACCCCACACCAGCTCCCATGCCGCTCCGGAAGAGGTTCCCTCACCAGAGCCAAGCGAAGAAGTACGAGAGTGGGAACTGCAGCCTCCGGTAGCCTCCGCAGATGACGTCCTGTGATTGCACCGTGATTCCGTCGAACAAACTGAACCCCAACGCAACAAGCGGCAATTAAGAAGCAGTGCTGAAGGGCGCTGGTTGCGAAGCCAACATGAACGAAATAATAAAAAGAAAACATGCAACAAAGGGCGGAGTGAAGCCCTGCTATTTTCTTCGCTGGCATGGGGAGTAATTGTAGACGAGTAGAAAGCGTATCGAAGTCCTACGCCGTTGGAGCGCTCTGCCTACTGTATGTATGACGCATGGGCAGGCCTGAGGAAAAATGGGCAGACCACAAACACGGTGCTCACAGCGCTCTGATGGAGCGTGGAAGGTGTGCAGATAAAGGCACGGTGCGCCCTTGATAATATGCTCGCCTGTACCCACGCGAATTTCCCTCGGGTGAGGCGTTTTCGAGAATTAAGCTCCAAGGAACCGCCTCTCACATCCACTGTGGCAGGCTTTGGTGGAAAACAAGTTAGCGCGCGTGAGCCGTTTCATCAGTATACCTGTTGTACAAATCTGTAGCACGTCACACCTAAGTTGCACGCATATCCTGCTTGTGGTTCTGCGCCACTAATCCGCGAGAGGCCGGTGCGGTGCAAAATGTTCGCGCTTTGAGCTACATCGCAAACTGAGAGCATCGACAAGACAGTTATTTCTCGGGCACAGTCCTCGATTTTCACAGGAGACGACAGCTCTGCACGAGACTGTCGAATATGCATTTCACTGAGTAGCTTTTTTACGTGGGAACAACTAAACTACATTGAAACGGAAGTCGTAGGTTACTTTAGACGGCATGCAGAACCGACACGAAACTAAGTGCTACACTGTAAACAGAAAAGCACCCGGATAGGAGTGCCTGGCTCGTGACGTAGTGCAATCTCGAAAGGGTGGTTAGCTACTCCTCAGAACAGGAGTTTTTAGTCTACTCCTGTGTTTAAGAGGTATCGGGGGAGTGCTAGAAAAAGTAAAGTGCTACCGTCCTCTAGAGAAGAGTTCATCTTTTAGTAAATGTTGAGCTCTCATGGGAATGAGCATGACAGTAATAGAAGTGTTATATACTCCTTTGCAGCTAACTTTATAGTACATTCTGGAGGGTGCGTCTGTTGTTTTTAAGTAGCTTTTACTCGAAATTTCTGGAGCAGTTTGCCTTACTATAACGTGGCATTGATGATTCCCTGAGCAGTATACGTTACTTGGTGAAGAAGCCAATTTTGGAATGGAGTACTCCTGTGGAAGCGTCATTTAGATTTTTGTGTTCAAAAATGATTGCGTCAATAAAATTACAGTGACGAGTTTCAAACAATACTTTTTGTGTGTACAAAAAATTGGAGCCAAGTGTCCGGCATGTTGCTTTCGATGTTTGCAGAGAACCAACGCCTCGTCCGCCCTGCGAAAGAACACTGTTTCCTTGACCCGCGCTCTCCTTGGTCATCCAATTTGGAACACCCAAACGAATGAAAATAGAGATGCCACTGTTGCAAGTATGCCAGGAGGGCGCCCTGAAAAACTTCGTTGTCAGCATGCAAGAATATCATGCTATCGTTGGTAAGAAGGCACGACGACAAAGGAGGCTCCTTGTGAAAGAAATATTAGAAAAAGAAAGTAAGCGCGCATAAGCAATTACGCCTCGAAGATTGGGGTATGAGGTGCTTCAAGTCTAATCTAAGTCAAGTGTACACAAGGAATTCAAAGGACATTTCTCTATAAGATAGGCATTGTTGAAGTTAAAACATTCTTCAGGGAAAAACATTAGCTACAGTAGTACATAGTAGCTGATACACTAGTTAGTACATATCTGAACTCTTTCTGATGACAGAGGCTGAACGGAGTTTTCAGAGCGCCACAAGTTGCACCGAAAACCGCTTTCGTAACCGTTAATGCAATACGGCGGAAGGAAATCAGCGTCGATCGAGAACATTTTCCCCATAACGCATAAAACTTCAAAAATAAAATGGTTTCGCCGAGGCGCTTGCGCATTCGTACTGCCTCTTGTTGCTAGCCTGTACTGAGAGGATCATTGCGGCAATTTTTTTTTCACTGGTAAGAAGGTTCCTCACGTGTTCCAGATACAAGATCAAAAGTGCTTCTTGAAATCTTAGTATGCAAAAAAAAAATACTGCGCTCTGCACGGACGCAATGCACACACGATTTGCACACACGAAGCTTCCACGCAATTTCCTTGCTGGAACGAGTCGCAGCCGCGCATTCTGAGGCCGTCGCCATTCTGTGTATAGGTGAAAAGCACGTCAAGGGCGATTAGCGTAGCAGTGGGAGCGGTTCTCTTTTGTAATTTATATGGCACTCCTGTAAATAGAAAGCTAGCACCGTACTCCACCACCTCCCTCCCACCCCAAACCTGTATTCTATGCTGCTTTGCCGTCACATTATTAGCCAGGGTTCAGAAGAATGCATTCTACAAAAGTGTGTCTGTTTGGGCGAAGTATTCAAGTTAGAAGGAACGCCAACCAAAAAATAAACGAAAAAAAATGAAAAACGCTACGGGATACGTTGAGAGGATGGCGGCGCCCTGCTCGCCCACTTGGGAATAAATACATGTCACCACTGGATTCCTCGACGCGATTGCTCGCCGAAATGGTAGCGGTTCGCTTTTATTTCACGCACTCTCGCCAACGCGTAGAGGAATAAGTGATAACTAACTCCTGTTTTTCAGATAATTTTTCAATTTTCAAGCTCTTAGGCCTAACTAATCGCCGTGTGTTTGCCTCGCAAAACTACACCTGGTGAAGCAGTTGTCTAGCTTTGAGTCACTTGTTACATTTTCATCAATTTGCAGTTTTTCTTCTTGGAACGAATAAAGGCACGCAGTGCACGCACGTTAGCTATCAGTCATTACGGATGAAAATTTCTTCAACACAGCGTTGATGTGCTTTCGCGTATTGTCACTAGATGGCGCTACCGTTTACGCGTGCCAGTTGAGTTTCCCCTTCAAGTGGAGATGAGAGGAAACTCTTGATGATGATGAAATCGGATTTCTTGATGGATTGACGGTTCGGACTCGCAAATAATCACATTACTCGACGGCGGGACAAGAAGGTTAACTATTTATTAACACATGAATGAACAAGAAGAAACAAGCAATTTACAACATGACTGAACCGTTGATTACACGAAATCAGCACCCTCAACCAAGAGCGTTCCGTTTTTAAGCCTTTTGTCTCCGCCCTTGTTAGGGACCGCAACCAATAATAAAACAGGCGACACTTCTCACCAATCAGTGCCCAAGGAAAGGCGCAAATACAGTTTCCGTCGGCCAATCAAAAACTGGGGAAAGGATGCCAGCCAGTCAAACACTTGGGAAAGGAGAGGCTCCGAGGACGCACACAAACAGCACCGAACTCGCTGCGCTCCGAACCTGCGCCCTCCCCGTAACTTCCCCCTCCGCACACGTGCACACGGGACACACGCATGCCACGGGAACAATCACTGAAGGTTCCTTATGTAAAAAAAAGGAAAGATCGTTGGAGCTTCACCTTATACACATCATCCGACATATCGTGGAGGATTCGCTGGGACGACTGCGACGAGCCGAGTTGGGGCCGCGCTATAACACAGCTGGTATAACGTCACACATAGGTCACGCGAAAGGTCAATGGTGGATTCTCCGGGACAACGGCCAAGAGCGCAAACCTCGAGAAGTATTGCTTTCGCAATAAAAAACATCCACTGGCCACAAACACTACGACCGCAGGCATTCAAACACTGCACTGCAGAATGCTGCGCGCTAGAAAGTATCTGTGGTGGGGAGGCAAACCGGAGACAGAACGAGCGTTCTGGCGACGATGCCGCCAGCAACAATAGAGCAGCCAGCGACATGCGTCGCGTCGTGCGTCCGCGGTGCGTCCGCGGTTCCCTGAATTCGGTAAACCTTCAACCGGGGGCAGGTGCACCTGTCAGTCTCGCTCCGTGCACTGTGCTGGAGGCTGGATGACACATCGGAAAGTACAGCAAACTTCACAGTGCCCCTGAGGGGCACTACGGCACGGCCAGCTAAAAGCGACTCCTCCGAAAGTCAACACGCTGCTCGGCCGTTTCGGCCGAGATACCCGAAACCCAAGCCTCATTACCCTCGGAGCGCCGAACACTCATCTTCCCGGCAAGCGCGGCGCAGTTTTGTGGGTCAAGCTACCGTGCCATGTCAAGCTCAAGCTCGCGAGCGCGGCTCTCTCCGCCGGCGTGGCTCCGTCCAGAATCATGTGACGCCCACTCCGGTTCTCAGTGGCCCTCTGTCGATGCCCTCTCCAGGCGTTGGCGCGGCGCCGTCGTTTTTTTCTGTTCCGCCAGAACCCGACGATTTGCCAAAAACGTCCACTACGGCGGCAAAAAAACGCTCCGGTGCCGTCGACGCCGACGAATCGCCCGGAAAAACGCTTCATGCGGGCCACGCTTTACGCCAAGCTCATGTGGCGCCACAATCGCAAAGTTCCGTTTCGAGCAAATAACAAAAATGTTTTACACACCCTAACTAAATGTTGAAATACACTTTTCTTCCAGTCATAAGGCGCGTTCCCACTGGTCCAAAAATCCGGCGCCCGAAGCGGATTCGCTCGCCGCAAAAGCTAGGACCTGTTCTCACCTATCGACGCCCAGGCGAGGTGGAACTGCCGTGCCGCTGCTGTTTCTCGCTTTTGCACACCGCGTTGCCGCTCGCGGCGTTCCGATCACACAGGCATAGTACTGTCGATAAACGACGAGGAATAAGTCGACGCGTCGACGCGTATTTTTACTTCCATGGGTTTAATTTGCGCCTATGTTGTCTGCGACTGAAACTATTTATTTACGGAAACCTAAAAAACGAAGTAAAAGCGAAAGCCATGCCGCCACGTGACTGCCTGAAGAGCACTATAAGCGTTGGTTGACTCCTGTTGCTCTTGGAGGTGAGTTCAAAATAAACGCGGAAACAGTTACGTTTAACCCGGTTTAGTAGGAAAATTGGCCGCAGAGGACAATAATTTGAGGTTTTCCAAAAATTCTCGCAGCCTGTAGATCCAGTTCCGCTCGTAAAAAGACCAGCTCAGAATCCTCTTCAGTGCACTTTTAAGTCTCCTTACGTGCCGAATTGCGAAAGCAATCTGCTAACCGGCACATACGCAACCTGCTGGTCCAGGGACGTACATTGCCAGGCGGGACTTCAGTGGGTACCGCATGACGGCGCTACGACTGCATGCCAAAGAAGGCGGAAATTTACCCGAAACGGAGGACATTTGTTACTCGCTTGGTTGAAACATCTGTAATTAGCATACTGAAAATTGCTCATTCTGGCATAAGTACATTCTCGAAGATACGTTTTTAAGAACTCTGCATTCACTAGATGCGCCTTTATTCAGCTTGAAACGTCGAAATGTATTGGCTGAAACTTGCATAGCCTTTAGTACCATGCAGGAAAAAGTGTCGTGGTGGAGTGGCAGCGTCCCCGTCGCGGATGCCGGCGACTGGATATGAGTATCACTTGGACCACAATATTATTTGTTATTTATTTAATTACCATAAAAGTTCATACATTTTTGTGGACAGCCTTTATCTACAACTTCCGTCCATGCCACGCCACACATGAGCAAAGAAAAGCTTTCGCCTTAATAGAGATGTGCTGATTAAACAACCTTGGGCGCGCTAACTTAATTACTCGCTTGCTCACAAAGCTTGCAACCTCAAAAGTGAAAAGAGGTTCCTGGCGGCTATCTTCTCGAAAAAGCCGTGAACGATTAAATGCACGGGTCAACAGGCCACCTACGGCGGGGGCACTGGGCACTTATCTCCACAACATGCACGCTCCATTTGCAGATCTCGCACCGTTTCCGGGGTCGGTGCATTTTTTCCTGACGCCTGTAATCCATCTACACACAAGCGGCTGAGTGCTCCAACCTCGCAGGGGTGTAAGGGATGGGTAGTGTACGCGGGGTCATCGGGACCGGTTATTCTCCCTCACGACCTCGCCAGCTACCGTCTTCAATGAACGCCACCGGCGTGAGGTGGGCGGCCGAGGCGCTCAAAGCGAAGCGTCTTCTTTCTAGGAACGCGGCCGCTCGCGAATGCGCCGGGAAGTACGGGTGTCCCCCGCCCCGCGGTACCGATTCGCGCGCGTGCTGGCATGAATGTGTATTTGTGTTTGTTTTATTTTTATTTTGTGGCGGAGAGAATGTTCTAACGCGCACGTGCTGGCACGACTGTGCGTTTGTGTTTGTTTTTACTTGTATTTTCTGGTGGAGAGGGTGCTTCACCTTACGGAAGCTGGTGGGCTGGCTCTCGATAAATCAATCATGTGAACATTTTAACATGATTAGAAGCCACCAATTGCGGGCCGGGCCTTTAGGGCTTTAAAACCGGGCCCCAGAGCCGGAATAACGGTTCTGCACTCAGGTGAGATGCTATGCATCTTCGGCTATGCGGAGTACGGGCCTCCCCTAGTGTTAGCCAGATCCACTTTTTGGTTGTTTTTGTATCTTTTTGCCCTTTAATTTGTCTCGAGTGCCTTAAATTGTATATGCTGTAAATATGTGCATATAAAACCTCAAGTACTCCCTTTATCCCTGCGTCTCAATTCATCGTAAGACCGTCTCTGACGGGGCACCCCTGGTGCGAAGATAACGATTCAGTCTTCAGTTCTACAAACCGTCTCTGGCGGGGCACCTCTGGTGCGAGGAAGGAAGATAGAGAACCTGAACTTTACTGGCGCAGTCGACAGGATCCTGCCGCCATCGGAAGACGGCGCACGAAGAAGACTGAAGGGAGGGAAAAAGGCGACGACAAGGCAACAGGTCAGCGTTCGAGAACGGACCTGCAGGGAGAGACAGCGGCAAGGACCACAGCAGTAGTCCAGCGACGCGAGACTGCGTCCGGTGAAGGAAAGCAGCGCGTCGAGAACTCGGTCACCGGCGGGTCGCAGCAAGTAACGACAACGTGCACAGGACCAGCGGCGTGCGACAGCTCATCGCAGCGTCTGGTGAAAGTGGCGGTGGACTCTGACGCCAAGGAGCTGGCAATGCGAATCGACGCATCGAAACTGTGAGTTTCCTTCGTCGCATTGTTGACGTCCCTGTGCATGTGTTCGAGCCGGTAGGACAGTTGAGGGGTACAGACGGCGGTATGGAGAGTTATCCATACCGGCCCTCACTCGATGTGAGGTACCAGGTTGAGTTAGCGAAGGCGCGCTTAGTGGACCTTCAGGCTCAACTCGCGAAAGTAAATGGCGTAAAGGCGCTGCTTCGCCAGGAAGAACCTCAGGATGTTAAGTATGTCTTGAAGGTAATAGAAGCAAGACGCCAGCAGGTAGAGCTCGAGATCTCTAAAATCAAGGAGAGTAGAAGAGCCAGTGAATCAGCCAGGGAGAACTGCTCCGAGCCCCGAGAGGTGAGGCCACCTGTGATGGAAGACAAAGAATTATGCTTGTCATGCACAGGTCAGGGAAACAGCAGTGAGGAAGCTGAAAGCAATCAGCCGATATACGGGAACGCATCTTTGTTAGGAAAGGCCGCAAAAGGTTCAGGAAGTGAAAACAGGATTCGTGAAAGACGCGGAAATATCACAGCGTTTCCGCCACCGCGGGCGACTAGCAAAGAACAGAAGCAGCCCAATTCTCATGATCTAGGGCCAATCGAGACCAAGGTTTCCGATAACAAACAGGACAGCGGTGGAATTCCTGCAGGCTCTATGACTAAGATTGTGACTGTAGTGGCTGCGCGCCTACTGATAACAACGCGCGCTACTGGAACACGCCCCCTTGATAAGGGCTTATATACCGCGGCACCGAGCGCTGTCGCGGGCGCTTCTTCCTAGCTTGTCATAGACGTCGGCCCAGCTCTGCTGGCGCTCGCCAGTAACTCTGTTAGATGGAATAAAGAAATTCCGTTGACGCACTTTACTGCAGCTTCGTGGTTCTTGCTTCCACGGAAGAACACCACATAATGGCGACGAGGATCAACGCATCTACAGCGGGAACCTGGAGCTAAGTCGGTATTGTTTTCCTCACTTCGGAACTGAGACTACTGTGAAATGGCCTTGCAGCTGGGACAAATGGAGCCTTTCGACGACTCGACCAGTGACTGGACGTCGTACGACGAGCGACTTTCCTCGTACCTGAGGGCGAACAAGGTTCCAGCCGACCTTCAAGTCGACGTTTTCGTGAGTCTCATCGGTCCGAAAACCAACCAACTTTTAAAGTCCTTGACTGCTCCCGATACGCCTACTTCGAAGTCGCTAAGCGCGTTTAGAGAAGTTTTGAGCACACATCTGTCTCCAAAGCCATCCGTAATTGCCGACAGAGCGAAGTTTTATCGAGCAAAGCAGCGTGAAACGCAAACGATAACCCAGTTTGTAGAAGAGATACGCAGGCTGGCTCAAACCTGCGACTTCGGTTCTTTTCTCGACGATGCGCTTCGTGACAAGTTTGTTTGTGGCATGCGGCGAGTTGACATTCAAAGACAGCTGTTCGTCGAAGACAAGCATTTAACGTTTCAGAAGGCGGTTGACCGCGCATTGGCCTCGGAAGCCGCAATGAACAATGCAGCGACAGCTCATGACTTATCAGACAGTGCTGAACAAGTTCACCGTATGCTTGGTGGAAAGGAAAAGCACAGGCACGCTAGCAGTCGCGAAAAGCCCCCTTCATGCTATCGTTGTGGTTCTGTCAAGCATGACGCACAAGCATGTCCGCACTTAAGAGCTACTTGCTTCAAATGTAACCGCAGAGGACACATACGCAAGATGTGCAAAAGAAGGACAGAATCGAAAGGACGGAAGCAGTGCATGCGCGCTCTTGAGTGCAACGCCCAGCCCGACCTAACAAGCTGAACAGTGTAGGAATGTCCCGGACACCGCTCATAATGGTAGAAGTTAATGTGGAAGAAACTACCTTACAAATGGAGCTTGACACTGGAGCAGCAGTATCGGTCATGTCGCATCGTCAGGCCAAAGTGTACTTTCCCGGTATACGTTTGCAGCGAACAAAGATGCAACTGAATACGTACACAGGGGAAACTGTGAAACCTGTTGGTGTAATAGATGTGCTCGTACGCTACAACAACCAAGAGGCTTTACTGCCGCTGTACATTCTACCGCAAAACGGGACACCACTTTTAGGTGGCTACAGCATATCAGGCTGGATTGGGCAGGCTTCCAACGCCTTTGCAAGGTGTCCGCTACGTCAGGCAGTCCGCCGGCAGCATTAGAAACTCTGCTACGAAAAAACGAAGACCTGTTCAAGGACGAGCTAGGAACCATACAGGGAGAGCAGGCAAGCCTCCGGTTCAAGGACGGCCAAGTGCCCCGTTTTCTGAAGGCACGGAGCGTACCTTTCGCTCTTGTAGAAGGGGTAGAGGCTGAACTACGAAAGCTCGAGAAGTTGAGAATCATTTCTCGCGTCGCCAGTAGCAAGTACGCTACGCCAATTGTTCCCGTAGTGAAGCGCGACGGGTCAATTAGAATTTGTGGCGATTACAAACGCACGCTGAACCCGATTTTAGATGTGGAGACTTACCCGCTTCCAAAGTTGGATGAACTTTTGTCAGCGTTGGCAGGAGGTGAAAAGTTCTCGAAAATCGATCTGAATAGGGCTTATCAGCAAGTAGAGATGGACGAAGAGTCGAAAGCCTACCTGACATTGAATACGCACAAAGGCTTGTATGTGCTTAATCGTTTGCCTTTCGGCATAGCCTCAGCACCCGCGATCTTTCAGAAGATCATGGACAACGTCCTGAAGGGTCTTGACGGCGTTACTTGCTACATCGATGACATAATGGTCACCGGTAGGACGGAATAGGAGCATCTGAAGAATTTGGAGGCGGTACTGAAACGGTTGTCAGAGAGAGGCATCAGAATAAAAAAGGAAAAGTGCGAATTTTTCAAAGACAAGCTACAGTACTTGGGCCATGTCATTAGCAGGCACGGAGTAGGACCAACTACTGACAAGCTAGAAGCTATTGCAAAGGCTCCTCGTCCTACGGATAAGCAACAGTTGCGTTCATTGTTGGGCTTGATAAACTACTACGGCAAGTTTGTTCCCAACCTATCAAACGTTGTTTTTCCTCTCAACAGGTTGCTACGGCTCGATGTCCCCTGGGCCTGGAATGACCGGTGCGAAGCAGCGTTCTCGGACATCAAGAAGCTGCTTTCACAACCACCGGTTCTTACGCACTACGACCCCAGTGCACCGCTGCAGTTGTCGTGTGATGCATCGGCATACGATATAGGAGCTGTCATCTCTCATGTGCAGCCAAACGGTGAATGCCATCCAGTGGCGTACGCATCGCGTACACTATCTTCAGCAGAGGTAAATTATAGTCAGTTGGAGAAAGAGGCACTTGCTCTAGTTTTTGGCGTCAAGCGTTTCCACTACTACCTTTTTGGGCGTTCGTTTGTTCTTGTTACGGACCACAAGCTCTTACAGACAATTTCCGGTCCCAAGACGGGAATCCCAACCATTGCCGCAGCTAGACTACAACGGTGGGCTGTACTTCTGTCTGCCTAAAATTTTAGCTTGAAGTATAAACCGTCGTCTGAAAACGCCGACGCAGATTGCTGATCTCGTTTGCCTTTGCCGAGTGACAGCGAAGAACGCTCGGATGAGCAAATTTATCTCCTACGCATGCAGTCCCTGCCAATTGACTATCGTTAGGTGGCACGTGAAACGAGCCGAAATTCGCTTCTAAGACAAGTCATGCAGCACGTAATGAACAGCTGGCCTGAGCCCGTCGTGAGTGAAGAAAAGAAGCCATTCTTTCACAGGCGCTGTGAACTTTCTGTGCAACTAGGATGCCTCATTCTTGGAATGCGTGTTGTTATTCCTCATACCAGCCTCAAATGCTCGAAGAATTGCACCAGGGACACCCTGGCATTGTTAGAATGAAATAACTAGCACGCAGCTACGTGTGGTGGCCAAGAATCGATCGTGACACTGAAGCTCATGTGCGTTCGTGCAATCCATGTCTAACGCAGCCCACAACGCCTTGCCCTGCTCCTTTGCACCCGTGGGCATGATCAACCAGACCATGGCAACATCTGCAAATCGATTTTGCAGGACCTTTCAAGGGTGCCATGTTCTTGGTTGTGGTCGACGCTCACTCCAAGTGGCCTGAGGTGTGCCAGATGCGTGACACGTCCGCAGAAAGCACTGTAAACCGGCTGCACGAAATCTTCTGCAGTTTTGGTTACTCCGAAGTGGTGGTGTCCGACAATGGCCCGCAATTCATTTCGGCTGAGTAAATTTCACAGGTTCTTCTTCTTTGCACCAGAGGTGCCCCGCCAGAGACGGTTGGTTTAACTCTCAAGACTGAAGCTTATTTCTTCGCACCAGGGGCGCCCCGTCAGAGACGGTCTCTCGATGAGTAGAGATGCAGGGATAACAAAGGCAATAACTGAAGATTTATATACAAATATTTACAGAATATACAAATTAGATACAACGGCACAAAGACAAACAACAAAAAGGCGGAACTGGCTAATACTAGGGGAGGCCCCTATACTCGGCGTAGCCGAAGATGCATAGCATCTCACCATAGCGCAGAACCCCGCTTCCGGCTCCGGGGCCCTGTTTTAAAGCCTTAAAGGCCCGGCTCACATTCCGTAGCAACCAATCATGTTACACTCCTCACATGATTGGTTTACCGAGAGCATGGCCAGCCCTCCAGCTTCCGTAGGGCAAAACGCCCTTTCCATAGCACAATAAAAGTGAAAAACAAAGACAAATACACTTTCGCGCCAGCACGTGCGCGAAACGGTACCGCGGGGTGGGGGACACCCGTAGTTCCCGGCGCGTTCGCGAGCGGCCGCGTTCAAAGGAAGGAGACGCTTCGCTTTGAGCGCTCCCAGCCGCGTTCCGATGGCCCCGCGTACACTAACAATCCCTTACACGCCCTTCCCAATATTCTACAAAGGGCTCAAATGCCACTTTTAGAATTATAACAAAGGGATCGGTACGGGTCACAAAACCACCCTGTGGGTGACATGCCGCAGCTACACCAGCACTGGCACCAACAAAACCAAAAACAATAAATGCACACGGGCACGAACACAACATTACGCAAAATGCACACTCAAATACGCACAGTGGCATGCCTGCCGTGCGCCGTAACACGGAGTCCAAGTTGATGGGCGGTACGCAGTTCACCAGCATGCACACCCGCGTCCTGCTCGACACACACACAGACACTCGCCACTGGAGCGTTCAGTAGCACTGATATGGGGTCCGTTAGCGGCCACGTGAGCGTCCTTGGTCGCACCGCGCGTCCCTATGTGCGTTCGAGCCCCCATGTGTCTCAATCGACACGATTAACACCTAACTGCCACTCGGCTCTTTAGTCTGGTGCCACAGCGGGGCGAGAGCTCGAAAATTGCTGCCCTCCAGGATCGAAAACGTCCTGATCCTCGATAAGTCCAAATACCTCAGCACGCGACGCCCTTGAAGGCACGCTCTCTCCGGCGCGCCAGTACGAGCCGCGTCCTGCGTAAGGGGCATATCCCCTTCTCAGTCTAACCGTACCAGTGAGGCCGGTTTTACTACACTTGATCTGGCGTACTGCAGTACGGAACGAACTGTTCTACGCGCCGAATTTAAAGGTGAAAGCCACGCACCTGCCTCCTGCCACTCCACCTCGCCCGGGGCCATCTGCACGTTTACTGCACGAGCAAACTATGAAACCGCCGCTCCGTGCTTGATTAGCGCCCTGTGACTCTGTGGCATAGTCTGAGGCTGCATGAGCTCCCTCGAGTCGCTTGACCCGAGCTTGCCTTGCGGCAAGTCGCCACTCATTTCTGGGTACTCAAATGACCTGGCCGAACACACATCGGGTGCGTTCCACAACTGTGCGGCGCTCTGCCCGGTCGGCCCAGCAGGCCCACCTCCGCTCTTTGCCTCGGATGAAGGCTCTTGCCACCAGAAACGCTACGGGGCACTTCATGCCCTATGGCGGACACACTGTGTGTCTGCAGCAACGCCAGATTTTCATCTGTTACTAGCTCCGTGTCAGAGGTCACAATCTTAGTCATAGAGCCTGCAGGAATTCCACCGCTGTCCTGTTTGTTATCGGACACTTTGGTCTCGATTGGCCCTAGATCATGAGAATTGGGCTGCTCCTGTTCTTTGCTAGCCGCCCGCGGTGGCGGAAAAGCTGTGGTATTTCCGCGTCCTTCAGGAATCCTGTTTTCACTTCCTGAACCTTTCGCGACGTTTCCTAACTAAGATGCGTTCCCGCATACCAGCTGATTGCTTTCAGCGTCCTCACTGCTGTTTCTCTGACCTGTGCATGACAAGCATATTCCTTTGTCTTCCAGCACAGGCGGCCTCACCTCTTGGGACTCAGAGCAGTTCTCCCTGGTTAGTTCACCAGCTTTCCTAGACTCCTTGAGCTCAGCGAGCTCCAGCGCTAGCTGCTGGCGCTTTGCTTCTAATTCCTCCAAGACGCACTTAACATCCTGAGGTTTCTCCTCGCACAGCGGCGCCTTTCCTCCATTCACTTTCGCAAGTTCAGCCTGAAAGTACGCTAAGCGCGCCTTCGCTAATTCCAGTTGGTACCTCACATCGAGTGAGGGCCGGCATGGATAACCGTCCATACCGCCGTCTGTACCCCTCAACTGTCCTACCGGCTCGAACACATGCACAGGGACGATAACAATGCGACGAAGGAAACTCACAGTTTCGATGCGTCGATCCGCATTGCCAGCTCCTTGGCGTCGCAGTCCACCGCCACTTTCACCGGACGCTGCGTTGAGCTGTCGCACGCCGCTGGTACTGTGCACGTTGTCACTTGCTGCGACCCGCCGGTGACCGTCGAGTTCTCGACGCTCTGCCTTCCTTGACCGGAGGCAGTCCAGCGTCGCTGGACTACTGCCATGGTCCTTGCGTCCTTTCCGCCGTCTCTCCGCAGGTCCTTTCTCGAACGCTGCCTGACCGTCGCCTTCCTCCCTGCGTTCAATCTTCCTGCGCCGTCTCCCGATGGCCGCAGGATCCTGTCGACTGCGCCAGTAAATTTCACAGGTTCTTCTTCTTCTTTGCACCAGAGGTGCCCCGCCAGAGACGGTTGGTTTAACTCTCAAGATTGAAGCTTATTTCTTCGCACCAGGGGTGCCCCGTCAGAGACGGTCTCAAGATGTGTTGACACGTAGGGATAAAAAAGGCAATAACTGAACATTTATATACAAATATTTACAGAATATACAAGTTAGATACAACGGCACAAAGACAAACAACCAAAAGGTGGATCTGGCTAACACTAGGGGAGGCCCCTATACTCGGCGTAGCCGAAGATGCAAGCATCTCACCATAGCGCAGAACCCCGCTTCCGCTTAAAACCGGGGCCCGGTTTTAAAGCCTTAAAGGCCCGGCTCACATTTCGTAGCAACCAATCATGTTACACTCCTCACATGATTGGTATACCGAGAGCATGGACAGCCCTCCAGCTTCCGTAGGGCAAAACGCCCTTTCCATAGCACAATAAAAGTGAAAAACAAAGACAAATACACTTTCGCGCCAGCACGTGCGCGAAACGGTACCGCGGGGTGGGGGACACCCGTAGTTCCCGGCGCGTTCGCGAGCGGCCGCGTTCAAAGGAAGGAGACGCTTCGCTTTGAGCGCTCCCAGCCGCGTTCCGATGGCCCCGCGTGCACTAACGATCCCTTACAGGCTGCTTTTTCAAATTACCTTAAAAGCATTGGCACGCGGCATGAGCGCACATCAGCCTACCATCCCAGTAGTAATGGACAAGCTGAACGATTTGTCCAAACCTTGAAAGCCGCATTACGTAAAAGTAAAAAGTACCGCCGCAAACTTAAGCACAACGTTGGGGGAATTTTTGTTGTCTTACAGGAACACTCAACACACGACCACGGGCGAGGCGCCGGCCACTTTTTTGCTACAGCGGCAGCTGCGCACCCCACTGGACGCAGTCAAGCCATCGCTGCAGCGGAATGTTGCGACAAGACAGTTCGCCCAGGCAGTGCGTCGCAAGCAGCGTTCACATGCATTTGCTGTGGGTGATAGCGTGCTGGTGCGAAATTTCAGACGCGGTGAAAAGTGGTTACCTGCGACTGTGGTGGCAAGAACTGGACCTGTATCGTAGACTGCGAGTGGAAACCACTCGAGGTGTGTTTGTTTGGAACCGTCACCACAACCACATCATTCAGGCTATGAGCATGGGCTCGAGTTCTGCGCCTGAACAACGTGACTCCGAGGAGCCGCATTCAGCGACGACGGCGGTGCAGCAAGAGTCACCTCCTCTGCCAGCTGCGACAGAGCGCCGTTATCCTGGGAGGCACCGACGCCCTCCAGACCGCTATGTGCCATGAACTATGTTTCCGTGTTTCATTTCCATGTACCCGAATGTAAATAAGAACGGGGGAGTGTAGTGGCTGCGCGCCTACTGATAACAACGCGCGCTACTGGAACACGCCCCTTTGATAAGGGCTCATATACCTCGGCACCGAGCGCTGTCGCGGGCACTTCTTCCTAGCTTGTCATAGACGTCGGCCCAGCTCTGCTGGCGCTCGCCAGTAACTTTGTTAGATGGAATAAAAAAATTCCGTCGACGCACTTTGCTGCAGCTTCGTGGTTCTTGCTTGCACGGAAGAACACTACAGTGACCTCTGACACGGAGCTAGTAACATATGAAAATCTGGCGTTGCTGCAAACACACACTGTGTCGGCAAAGGGCATGAAGTGCCCCATTGCGTTACTGGTGGCAAGAGCCCTTCATCTGAGGAAGAGAGCGGAGGTGGGCCTGCTGGGCCGACCGGGCAGAGCGCTGCGCAGTTGTCCAACGCACCCGGTGTGTGTCCGGCCAGGTCATTTGAGGACCCGGAAATGAGGGGGGACTTGCCGCAAGGCAAGCTCGGGTCAAGTGACTGCGAGGGAGCGCATGGAGCCTCGGAGCTAGACGATGCCACGAAGCCGGCAAATGCCTATCAAGCAGGAAACGGCAACGTCAGTGTTTGCCCGAGCAGGAACGGGCAAATGGCTTTAAGCGAGGCGAAGTGCCAGGAGGCAGGTGCGCGGCTTTCATGTTGAAAGTCGGTACGTGGAACATTACGTTCCGTGCTGCAGGTCGCCAAATCAAGCGTAGCGAGACCGGCCACATTGGTATGGTTAGACGGGGCAAGTGCTGTGCTCCTTACGCAGCACGCGGTTCGTACCGGCACGCCAGAGAGAGCGGTCCCTCAGGTGCATCGTGTGGTCAGGTATATGGACCCATCAAGGGCCGGGACGTGTTTGATCCCGGAGGGCACCAGCTGTTGATGTTCTTACCCCGCTGTGCCACCAGCATAGTGGCCATTAGGCGTTCATCGTGTTGAGACGCGTGGTGGCTCGAACGCACACAGGGACGCACGGTGCGACCAAGGAGGCTTACGTGGCCGCTTTCGGACCCCATATCAGTGCTACTGAACGCTCCAGTTGCGAGTGTCGGTGTGTGTGTGTGCTTGTTCGCGGGCAGGCCGCGGGTGTGCATGCAAGTGAACTGGGTACATGGATTCGGTGTTACGGCGCACGTCAGGCATGCCACTGTATGTATTTGAGTGTGCAATTTACTCACGTAGCGTCGGTTCCCGTGCATTTTGCATTTGGTTTTATTGGTGCCAGTGCTCGTTTAGCTGTGGTATGTTACCCATAGGGTAGTTTTGTGACCCGTACCGTTCCCTTCTTTGTTGTAATTCTAAATGTGGCATTTTGAGCCCTTTGTAGAATCTTGGGAAGGGCGTGCAAGGGATCGGTAGTGTACGCGGGGTCTTCGGGACCGGTTTTTTTCCCTCACGACCCCGCCAGCTACCGTCTTCAATGGACGCCACCGGCGTGAGGGGGGCGGCCGGGGCGCTCAAAGCGAAGCGTCTCTTTTCTCGGAACGCGCCCGCTCGCGAATGCGCCGGGAAGTACGGGTGTCCCCCGCCCCGCGATACCGATTCGCGCACGTGCTGCCACGAATGTGTATTTGTGTTTGTTTTTATTTTTATTCTGTGGTCTAGAGAATGTTCTACCCCGCACGTGCTGGCACAACTGTGCGTTTGTGTTTGTTTTTACTTGTATTTTGTGGTGGAGAGGGTGCTTCACCTTAGGGAAGCTAGAGGGCTGGCCAGGCTCTCAATAAACCAATCATGTGAACATTGTAACATTATTGGAAGCCACCAAATGTATGACGGGCCTTTAGGGCTTTAAAACCGGGCCCCAGAGCCAGAATAAGGGTTCTGCGCTAACGTGAGATGCTATGCATCTTCGGCTATGCCGAGTAGGGGCCTCCCCTAGTGTTAGCCAGTTCCACCTTTTTGTTGTTTTGTATCTTTTTGCCCTTTAATTTGTCTCGAGTGCCTTAACTTGTATATGCTGTAAATATCTGTGTATAAAACCTCAAGTATTCCCTTTATCCCTGCGTCTCAACTCATCGTAAGACCGTCTTTGACGGGGCACCCCTGGTGCGTAGAGCTTCAGTCTTCAGTTCTACAAACCCACTCTGGCGGGGCACCGCTGGTGCGAGGAAGGAAGATAGAGAACCAGAACTTTACTAGGGGTTTGACGTGTTTTCAACTCGTCTGCAATTACTCCCCCGTACCTGTGAAAACAATATTTGGCCTTCACCTTGCTGTTTGTTGTAGGCTTTTCTTTATTTCGTCCATGTCGGCTTTGAAGCCAACGCATTTTCGCACTGCGTTTTCCGTGGGTGGCCTTATATATGTTTCTTTGCTAGTTGTTGCATTTGGGGTAAAGATTTTTTTCCGGAACCGTGGTGAAAGCCCACACGCATGGTGTCACAGATTCATGAAGCTACATGAGCTCTTCACACTGTCAGTCCTGCCTGTACAGAGGCTACCGGTGGCTGCACAGCCTACTATCGTGCTTCTTCACTTGGCTGTGGTGCGGGAACCTGTTCTGGAGGGGCATGCGGCTGACAAAAGGCCTCACCCATTTCGCAGGACTTTCCCTACAGTTCAGTAAAGATTTTCTTGGATTCAGTGGCCTGGGCCTTCTTGGTAGCCCAGTTTCCAGAGTTAGTGCACGCATCTTCGCGGGCCGCCGCTAGTTTCCGCAGGGAAAAAGGCACCTGAGCTTCCTTGCTTGACAAGTTCGCGGGCCGACAGCGCGCCTCTCAATGTGGTGACGCATGGGCACATAGTGCGCGGGCGGCGGGTGAACGGACCGTCGTGTGAATCGGCCTTTAACGTGCACTGACATCGCACACTACACGGACCTCTAGAATTTCACCCCGATTCAAATTCGACCACCGCAGCCGGGATAGAACATGCGTCTTTCGGTTCAGCAGCCGAGCACCAACCATTATGCCACAGCGGCCGCTGTATGGAAGCACAGGATCCTGAACTAGCCAGAAAAAAGCGTTCTACGCGAGGTGATATTTCGGTGGCTGCTGTGCCTGCGTTTATGTAGTGTAATTTATCGAAGAAACTTTCTAAAGCCTCGTGTGCGGGGATATGTGCTTTCCAAAATTCTTGACAGCTGCCGCGTGGCAGATTGTGTCAACAAGTCAGTCTTCTCTGGTCTAGAGGATCTTTGTGCTTTCAGTGCACAGACGCCATCTCGCCGATTTGAAGCCAGTGCTGAAGGAAGGAAGAAATAAAACTCATGAAGGCATGGCTCTTTGAGCAGTTGTTTACTCGAGCGCGTATTTGTGTGTGCAATTACTTTATAATGGACTAGACTAGACAGGCGTCAGCGAATGTGATCCAGTCAGAAGACGATGAAGACAAGTATAAGCTGGAGCAACGCTCCATGGGATCACACGCTTACCAAACCCTGGCCAATCTCCCACCGCGGGTATGTGCCATCGTTTTGGAAGCAACAACAGCAACACAGAGCTTACGGCTCAGCATTTCAGCGAGGAATCCTAGGGACTGAACCCCGAGGAGGACAAGGATCAGGACCCACCGACCCTTCCCCGTCATATCCACACGACTCTCCCGCTTAGCTCTCGGTCCCCTCTACCACTCCTGGTTTTTTCAGTGAAGCTGCTTTCCCGCTGCCCAGCCTTTACCATGTTGTTCAACAGTCCTCCCCAGTGAACTATATTGTAGAGCCCGTCGCGTCTTCGGACCATCATCGCAACGATCACGAAGGAGGATGAGGAAGAGGGAGAGGTAAGGTTGGGAGGTTAACCAGTAGATAAAATGTTTCCTACCCTGTACTGGGGAAAAGGAATTAGCGGATATGTAAAGGTGAGGGAGAAAAGTGAGAGATAGAAAAAGCAAAAAGCGAAAAGGCAGAGGCAAAGCCTGTCGTGCAGGCCCAACCCTCTTAAGAGCCGCAGGAGGCAGGCCCTCACGCCGATGATCTGCGCGGCCAGTGCCCCAAGAGCATTTAACTTCGTTAGCGGGCGTGAATCGATGTGTTTCAGTGCTCGGCATAGAGAATGTATTGCAGAACTGTACGCTGGGCATTCACAAAGAGTGTGAGATATGGTCTCATCGCGGCCACAAATTTCACATGCAGGGTTATCAGCCATGCTGATAATATATAGTATATTGAGTAGCGGTTTGCGAATGCGACACCAAGCCACAGGTGACACAGCAGAATTGCCTCACATCGTGTTAGGCCGGATAAAAGCCGTGGCTTCAGGTCAGGGTCCAGGGATAATGGACGCGGGTTGAAAACTGGCCGGAAATCCACAAGGCAAGCGTCGTTTCTCGCGCTAGTGTTCGAAGCCTAACCGCTGCGTCGGCTCTCGATATGGGGATGGACACAAAATCGCGCTCGTTGTGAGGAAGTTCGCGCGTCTTGGTCCGTGTGGTGGTTGCCTGCAGATGCCGCTGTGTCCTGGCAGCCATGGTTGACAACATCGTGTCCTTTGCTGATGACGGTGTGGTGTAGCTCTCGGATTTCAGCGGACAGTTCTTCATGGGACCCATGGCGAACAGTAAGGCTTGGATGGCTGCTTTTGAATCAGTGAAAACAAACTATTGCTACTTATATGCTCAATGGCGATACGGATAGGGGTAAGTTCTGCACCAGTCGATGAAGCCTGGTAGATGTTTTCACTTCCTACTGGTGCAGAATTTACCGCTATTCGTGTCGCCATTGATCATATTAGTGAAGCCTCGTAGATGTTTTAACTTTATAAACTGGGCTGAAGAAACTTTACTGTTTCGCCTCTGGCTTGGTGTAGCTTTCACCAACAACTTATCTTTCTTGATCGGAATGGCTAATACCCCTGCATGTGCCATCTGCGGGTATAACGAGACTATATCCCACATTATTTGTGGCTTCCCCGCCTAGTGTCTAAAGGCAGTCTCTCAGCCGTGCGCTGGAGCGTCTGGATACACGCCCACCGATGTAAAGGAAGATTCTCGGCCACTGGCCGCGGCGATCGTCGGCGGTGAAGGCCTCCAAGGCACTGCTCAGCTTCTTGCGAACTTGTGGCCTGCATGATCTATGACTTCAACGAACGCTGACTTTTCATAGTGACTTCAATTTTCTGTTACTCTCTGTTCTCTTTCATTTTTTATCCCCTCACCCTCCTTCCCCCCATGTAGGATAGCAAACAGATTAATATTCCAGTCTACCTCCATGCCTTTCCTCTTCTACCTCCTCCTCCTTAACTGTGGTCCTTACACGGATGACCACGGAGCCCGAGGAAATGGAGGGGTCACTGAGCCACCGGCGCATACGTGCAGTCGGTGCCCGTGCTTCTCATGCAAATATTCAAGGGTTGTCTGTTTTGATGTTTTCGGCCATAAATCAGCCTCGTGGTCGCGGAACTGTACTCGTTGAGCGCCTAAAACCATACTATGACCCGCTAGCTCTTTCGGCCCCGTAAGTCGTGAAGATTGCCTCTTTTTCGGTGAGGACGAGTTGTAATCGACTAGACCGGCGTCAGAGAACGCGGCCCAGACAGAAGGCGACGAAAACAAGTAGAAGCTGGAAGAACGGCTCACAGAGAGCTTACGGCTCAGCGTTCCAGCAAGGAAGGCTTGGGACTGAACACCGCATCACAATTTATTTACTTAAGTACCTGCACTAGCCCATGGGGGAGTACATTAGAAGGCTGCTACAGAAGTGTTTTGGTGTCTTCGCGCCAGCGAATCCTTCCTTTGAAAGCAGAACTGGCCGAGTAGGCCACCGACAATCATAGTTCACTGCAGCATAATTACGAAATGTGCATTTCTCATTAAAAGAAAAAAATTTCGACTGAAGAGGCGTGCGTTCGATCAGTCAAGCGTGCATAAAATCTGACGTACAGTACTCAGGAAAAGTGTCGAGACCATAAAAAGAATCCCAAAACTATTTGCCAGCGCTATCAGACGTCCCGTCCCTGTAGTCGAGGTAAGTGCAGTAAGCCCCCCTCCCCTTAATGTGCTGGCCTGTTCGTCGACACGTTCCCGTTAGACACAGATTTTTCAGAAAATAAGCCGCCTGGGGCCGGTGCTCACTTCGGTAGCGGCAGGCTGCCTACATCAGCAGTTAGCAAAGGCGAGCTGATTAGTCAGGCTCTACCGCAAGTTGCTGAAGTAGCACCTCTTTGGGCGTAGGTTCTGCATGCTTTCTAAAGCAACCCATGGTTTCCGCTTGACTGGAGTTATTCCCAAGTTGCATTGCTACTCAGTAAAGATAAATTTGACAGTTTGTCGTGCACAGCTTTTGACTTGTGTGAAACGCGAGGCCTGTGAACAAATTAACTAGTGTCGTTGAACTCAGTTTGCAATGTGGTACACAGCGTGAACATATTATGCCACACCGGCCTTTCAGGGACTGGTCGCGCAGAACCACCAGCAGGATATGCGTACAAAAGCGTCTCCTGCAGCGAATTGCCATAGAAGTTTCCTGATAAAACAGCTCGCGCGCACGCTGACCCCCTCGCCCACAAAGCCTACCACAGCTGAAGTGAGTGGCGGTTCCTTGTGGCTTAATTCTCAAAATAGCCTCACGCGAGAGAAACGCATGTGCGAACAGGCCAGCATATTATGGAGGGTGCACTGTGCGCTTATCTGGACTGCATGCCCGCTCTATCAGAGTCTGCTGTCAGGGATACGGGTAGCGTTCTTGTGGTCTGCCCATTTTACCTGAGGCCTGTACATGCGTCATACATATAGGCGGCTAAGTACTCCAACGGCGCAGGGCTTCGACTAGCTTTCTGTTCCGCTAGAATTACTCCCGGCACCTGCGAAGGAAATATTAGAGCTTCACTCCGTTGTTTGTTGCTTTTTATTTTATTTCCTTCACTATCTTTTCGTTCACTATACCATGCGCTGGCTTCTTCGTTGCGTTTCCTTGTTTTCCTGTCGAACCGAGGAGCAAGCGTACGCGTTTGACGTCACTGATCCTTGATGGCATATAAGCGCATATCACAGTGCGCCCTCTGTTGCGTTTCCACGTGTCTCTTAAAGGGGCTGCGAAACACTGCTTGGGGGGATACCGGCTATACTTCAGGTGGATTCTTTATGTCACACAGATGCTGACTTAAAAAGAATTACAGGAATCGATGCACAGGAACGGGAGTTATTCAATGAAGAAATTTCAAAATACAAGCAAGCAAAACGCGGCCCTCAACTCGATTTTGGCGGGGCTTCCCACTCCTCTTTCGCTCTCCCGATGACGGCACTTGGCGCAACCAATCAAAACAGCCTGCCAGAGCACGTCGCGGAAGTTTGCACTCCACGGTTGCCTGCTCTCTGCAACTCGTTCTTGCTGAGACTGGCAGCGTCATTTCCATGCCAGAGCCCCTGGTGGTGTATTTTTATTTTACTTGCTTTGCAGGGCTTTTATCTAAGACAACCAAGTTGTTTTTGTTGGTCTAATATAAGACGCAGACAGGTGACAAAATGTTTCTCTATTTATTCACAAAATCTGCTGTATATTTACTGTCTTTACAGTCATCAAGCTCGCACCAGGTGATGTCATATCCGCTGCTGAAACCCGTCACTGTGTGGAGACACCATCAGAGCCATGAGTTTGTTTTTGGGAGGACATTAAAATATTAAAAAACGGAATATACGCGGTATTACCGACGCTAATAGCACCATTGTAACTTACTGTATGCGATCAACAGGCAAAACAGTCAACTAAGATAGTGTTTCTCGGCCCTTTTAAGGCTGCTTTTCTGGGAAACTCTCTTTGCACAGTGACGACAAACAAATGAGCTAGACGTGCCACCGAAAGTATGCTGCTGTTTGCGGTGACGACTCAGCTTGGCAGCACTCCTGAAATGGCATCTCCAGACGGCTCACACTTGTGGCCTCACCCCTGAGTGAACCAGCTGGTGGAGGAAGAGATGGTCTCGCCGTTTGAATTTCCGGCCACATTGGTCGCCCTGGAAAAGCCGCTCGCGAGTGTGGGTCAGTGCATGCCTTTTTAAATGGCCTCTGTAAGGGAAAAGAGAACAGAGTGAGGAGAAGTGGCACCCTGAGCAAGACAGCCTCATAGCCGGCTCAGAGGAGGAAGAGTGAAATAACCGTTCATAAATACATGAGGCCGTTAACCTATGCGTATCAGCGTTTATATGGAGCGAAAGAAGCGTACTGCAGCCAGTTGGCACAGCGGCCACTGCCATAAGGGAGGATAATGAAGCTTTGATCAGCGCTTAAAAAATCGTCTTTTCTTTTACAATACATATCAGATAAAATTACAGAATAAGACACACATGTACTTGTGCTTAGAAATCGCCGAAATATGTCGGGCTCTCAAGTTCTTTGCCAAGCCACTCCACTTATCAGCAAAGGGGAACGCGAACATGCGAACCTCTGTTCACTGATTCGCTTCTATGCGCAGCGACGCTAGTGCTGAGTACTTTTTCGGGGGAAATTTGAAGCCTATTAGAAAACCGGTGAGTACCCGGCGGCTCCGGGGATTGAACGCGAGGCGGATGCTTACCACAAGGCCACCGCTTCGGTCAAGGAGATAACTCGGCTGGGCGACGTCTGTTGAAGGTTTGCCGTGCACGGTCAAAATGAAGCGATTAAGATAGAGAATCCCGCCCGTCTGAAGACGGCCAAAATAAGCCCAGTTGTGTGTTGCCACCGTTTACTCCAGCTCCGGTCAGACGAAGCAACAGCTTATCAAGGTCGCCGCACACATACATGAACAATCGCTTTATCCGTACCCACTACCACGCCCCACGTGTCCTTCGTTCGATGAATTCACTCCTCGCCTTAAGCGTCCGCGTCGTGAACGGCAGCGCGGGCCCCGAACCCGACACCGCTGCTGCCGCTCGAGGTCTCGGGTGGACCCCCATGGAAGCCCTCGTTGACGTGGCTCATGTTGTGGTGCTCCTCAGGCGACTTCCAGGATGAAGACGTGGCCGTGGCGGCCTCAGTACCATGGTCCTGCGAACACATCGCCGTTGCGCGCCGCGGTGCGCCGACGGCTTGGTCAGGCTCACGGGCGTCGCGTAGTACGGCTCTTTCACCGCCGTCAGCGGCATGTAGCTCAGGTCTTCGATGGGGTCGGCGCCGGGACTCCCAAGCACCTTGATCTCCGGTACGTCCAGGTCGTGCTTGTCCAGGCACTGTGTGGTCGAGCCGGACCAACCGCGCCCATCGTCGTCGCAGTCCTTGTAGTTGAGCACCGGGTTCAGGTAGCCGTGCTTGATGATGGAGTTGGCGTTCATCATGCCGTAGTCCTTGGCGTTCGAGCAGAAGCGCTTGAACGCCACGCACAGCCCGATGAGCGTGATACTGATGCCCACGAAGAGCACGATGCCTAGGATGATTCTCAAGATCATAGCCGCGGCTGCTCATGCAGTAGCTCGATGGTTAACAGGAGGAATGGTGTACCTTATCTAGTAACGGTAGAACGGATTCGCTTCCATGCGCAGTTGCACTAGTGGTGCCCCTATGTGTAGCACCCGGGCACCACTTCATCACTTGCGTTTCTGTTTGCGACTTCCGGTTTCTTGTGGGATCTCACCATTAGTGATGGTCGATGCGTCTCAGTAACATTGCGAACCGTCGCAGCCGTATAAACACAGGTCCAATCGCTTGTTCTATTTGAAGAAAAACGATAGGTATTACAGCTTCGCCGTGGAATGGGATTACGCGCAATCAGATTTAACAGCGCGTTTTCCTCTGGAAGGAACAGATGACTAAGTCATCGGACGCCTCCACTTGCTTAGACAATCGAAATCCTTGAAAACGCTTGGTACTCTTGGTTTATTTGTATGTAGCCTGTGCCAAAGAGCGCCAAAGATCGGTTGATGTTCGCAAAACGCATTGCACAGTGAAAACACAGCTTACTTGTTATCGGTTGAGTAAGGGCAGAAGGAGCATCGATGCCTTCGTCGCTGCCTATGCCGATGCTAATAAAATAAATGTCACACATCTATATCGTTCCCATCACGGATGAAGGATATCAAACAAGAAAAGAAGTTATCATTGATCTATAATTTGCAATGCCTGCTTCCTTAAAGTACTCAAGGCACTTAATAGTGCTTATGTCATCTAAAAGCGTTTTTTTATTTTATTTTGTTTTATTTTTGCCTGCCTTTATAATGACACGCACATGCTTGTAAGCTACGCTTGTAGCGCTACGCATATTCTATGTTGACCATTGTTCGCAAGGAAGCAAAGCTGTTTTGTAGCCTATGGATAGTATGCACACCCCGCAATCTGAATGTTTCGGTCTCAATTCCGCGCACCTTTTAAGAAGTTTTATATATCTTTGATCCCACAACAGCACGCCACAGATCAGCCCCATGTAACAGGACCCGGAGGATGGCCAGAAGTTAGAGCTTCCGAGACGTGCCGCTGTATTTCGTGCCTGAAATGCCGCGCAAGAAATGATCGTGGTTCTGGTGGACAGGACAGCAGAGACAGCTGACGGGCGACCTCCTAGCAGACAAACTGCTTGATTTTGGCGGAACGGCGATTTTGATGCCCATGACGAATCAAAACATGCCGCTCGCGTAGCTTGTCAAAGCTCTGCAAAGTTCGTAGTCCTTCGCAATGGCAGTCGGACTGTTTCCAATGACCATGTTGAAGGAGCCGTCACTGACGCCCTTCAAGACGTGCCGAATCATCTTTCTTCGCCATCGTTAGGTTGATGCGCTTCTATAAGTCCACGACGTCCTCGATGCAGCTTTTGAAACTTTCTCCTGCCTGCATGCTGCGATCTCGAGCGTGGACGCAGCGAAGCACGAAGTTTGCAAACGGCAGGACGGCCGGATACTCCAGTAAAGGTGGTCTTGAAGGCAGGCCATGTGGTGATGCCTGAATCGCGGTTCAAAGAGGACGTTTTTTCCAACATCAGTTAAGTAGAATATTACAGGCTTAAGCCTGAGAGCATCATCTCAGTTGTTTTGCCGGATCCTCCATTCGGACGCTGATAGCCTGTCCTAGACATCTTGGCCGTAGCTGACACTGAAGATAGTGGAATCTCACTGACGTAAGGCGTAAGAACAGGCGACAGGCGGATGCGCGGCCTGGCGCTGCTGACTTGTCACCGCCACGGGAACGGACACCGAGCGACTGCGGAGTTCCAGGGCGGTGTCGGAGGTGCGGATCGTGGCACCTCCACCAAGTGAATAGTGGATTGTTGGTGGGTCAAGGCGACCAACGAAGGCAGCAGTCAGGTAGCCCCTGTAGAATGCAGCCAGCCGCAGTAGCAGGTTAAGCCAGAGACTCGCGCTCTAGCCACCAGCGATGACGATGAGGCGCGAGAGTGCTGAGTTGTCCCCATGCTTCTTCTTACAATGAGCAGTTTTAAGCGGTATCCTGATAGTTTGGAACATCTAAATGGCCAGCCTTCTTGTTCGCATAGACTTTTTCAAATAGTCGTTAAAAATTGATATCGGCAGATAAAAGACCAAACATTGAGGAGTTTTTTTTTTAGATTCCACCTTGGAGCGCTCAGGCGTTACAGCGGGGGACGGGATTTTGATGATGCAATAGATAACATAAGACCACACAGACTGTTCATACCTTGATAGAATTTTTATCTGGAAATGACAAACACGACTGTGAAAAATTGGACACAGCAGATAAGACAAAGCATCTCGACCATCTGCTGTTCTTTTTTCTAGTATACGTGTGCACTTTTTGTAGTAACATGATAGAGGAAAGATTAAAATTATGAAGAGAGAAAAGAGGCAGTGGCGACAACTATTGCGCGCCTTTTGTCGTGCATGTGCCGCCTGGGATCGTTGGCCATTAAGAGTGCATGCAGGCTGTGATGGAAGAGCAGTCGAATATTCGTCGTCCGTTCGATCTACTTACTCGCGGGAGTTTGCCCTCCGAGAATGGAACCCCTTCAACCGCGTCACCCACGTTGTTCCCCTGCGAGACATGCGGCGACCTGTTCCCTAGAAAAGAGGTTTTGGATGAGCACCGGCTGAGCAAGCATCCGCAGATGCAGCAACGAAGGCACCGCTGCTCCTTGTGTCGTTACTCCACCAATAGCACGTAAGCCGAGGTTTGACACTGCATTGTACTTTGCTATCATTTCTTCGTTTAGGACGCGAAAAATAGTGGCGTTAGACTTAAGCGAACGTCAACCCATACTTGGCGCACTTTGAGACTCGGCTACATATAAAGAAAATTGCCAGGACACTTTGCCAACTGAAGTGTTGAGAGGGGAAAGCCGAGAACACTATTTCGTGACGGCTTCCGGTGGATGTAACATCAAACCCTTCCCGTGGCTTTATATATACCCAAGTTATAAATATTTCGGTGATCTTAGTGTTAGTTACGCTTAATTACACTGTAGTGTAGGACGTCTTCGAAGGCGCTGCGTCGCGAACGGCTAGCGGTACGTCTCGGTTCAGTCCTCAGGAAGCGATCAGTCCCAGCGGCAGCGATCAGCGCACACGCACGAGCATCGGCGCCGCTCTCTTCTTCCTCTTCTTCCTTACGACAGCCGCCCAATGTTCGGGAGCCGAAGGCCTGTCTTACAACACATTTTTCTATCTAATTAGAAACAAATCTGACGTTTTTTTCGACAATTACGTGACAATTTTCACTATTCCCTGATGACTTCCGGTGGATGTGGCGTCGAATTGTTCCCCTGACTGTATTGACGTCCATGTTTTTCGACGCAATTTCGACATTTTTGTCTTTAATTAATGAACTAATTACTGTACAGTCATCAAACATTGCTTCTAGGTTCATATTTTCCTCTTCTATCTGAAATATGCATTAGTTGTCTTCTATCTTTTTTACTTCCTGAGTTAAATGCCTGTGACATGCTTTGCTAACGAACGGACGACAGTATGAGCCGTTAGAGGTTTTCGCCTTAATACGCTCGCAACACCGAGTGTTTTCAAGCATTTCGCTTCTCTAAGCAAAGGGAAGAGAGTGCGATAACTTCGTGCTCACTTCGTTCAAGAATCAGATGCGCTGTTAAATCTGATTGCATGTCTCCGCATTCCATGGCGAAGCAGTCATATACTTTCGTCTTCATTCAAAAGGAATGTTATTCAAGCAGCGCTTTTATGGCAGCGACGGTTCACATCGTGGCGCAGTCTTATCGACTTGCACTAATAAGGTGGTTCGAGAAGACACCGTAAATGGCAGACAGAAAAGCAAGTGGTTAAGCAGCGCCCGTTGGCTACGCATGGAAGCGAAGTGGCGAATAGTGTGTTCATTTGTTGGCGTTGCCCGGCGGTGCGATGTGCACTGATTGGCAGTGAACTTGAGTGCGCGACGTTTATCGACGATTTCTAAGTACCAGTACATGTGTGCACCATATTTTGTCATTTTACCTTATACGTAATTTAAAAGCAAAGAAATGCGTCTGACAGCGCTGATCAAAGATTCATCGTGTTGCTGCGTGGCAGACGCTTCTGCACGATGTGGCTGCGATACGCTTCTTTCGTAGCCATGTAAGCGTTAATACAAGTAAGTGAGCAGCCTGTTGTGGTGTTTGTATGATGGAATGGGTATTTCAGTCTTCCTCCGCTGAGCCAGCGATGAGCTTGTCTTATTGAGTGCGCCACTTCGCCCCCTTTTGTTATCTTTGCCCTCACAGAGTCGATTTCAAGAGACACACACGGATCCACACTGGCGAGCGGCCTTTCGTTTGCGGCGTCTGCGGGAAGGGTTTCAAACGGCGAGGGGCTCTCGTCGCCCACAAGGTGGTCCACACAGGGGAGAAGCCGTACGAGTGCCCAGTCTGCAGTCGTCGTTTCAGCGATTCAGGCAGCCTCGGCCGCCACCGCAGAGATAAGCACCCTTCTAAAGACACGTCTAAGCCCTTTTGTTCTAGCTGCAAAAAAAGCTTTTCCCGGAAGGACACCCTTAAGAGACACCTGCAGACGCACCCGCAGGAGAGACCCCACACGAGCTCCCATGCCGCTCCGGAAGAGGTTTCCGCACCAGAGCCAAGCGAAGAAGTACGAGAGTGAGAACTGCAGCGTCCCGTAGCCTCCGCAGATGACGTCCTGTGATTGCACCGTGATTCCATCGAACAAACTGAACCCCAACGCCACAAGCGGCAATTCAGAAGCAGTGCTCAAGTGCGTTGGTTGCGAAGCCAACATGAACGAAATAATAAAAAGAAAACATGCAACAAAGGGCGGAGTGAAGCCCTGCTATTTTCTTCGCTGGTATGGGGAGTAATTGTAGACGATTAGAAAGCGTATCAAAGTCCTACGCCGTTGGAGCGCTCTGCCTACTGTATGTATGACGCATGGGTAGGCCTGAGGAATTCAAAAATGGGCAGACCACAAACAAGGTGATGACGGCGCTGTGACCGAGCGTGCAAGGTGTGCAGATAAACGCACGGTGCGCCCATCATAATAGGCTGGCCTGTACGCACGCGCATTTCCCTCGGGTGCGGCGTTTTCGAGAATTAAGCTGCAAGGAGCCGCCTCTCACGTCCTCTGTGGCAAGCTTTGGTGGATAATAAGTTAGCGCGCGCGAGCCGTTTTATCAGTATAGCTGTTGTACAAATCTCTAGCGCGTCACGCCTAAGTTACACGCATATCTTGCCTGTGGTTCTGCGTCACTAACCTGCGAGAGGCCGGTGCGGCGCAAAATGTTCGCGCTTGTAGCTACATCGCTAACTGAGAGCATCGACAAGACAGTTATTTCTCGGGCACAGGCCTCGATATTCACAGGAGACGACAGCTCTGCACGAGGCTCTGTCGAATATAGATTTCACTGAGTAGCTTTTTTAACGTTGGGATAACTACATTTAAACGCAAGCCGCAGGTTGCTTTAGACGGCATGCAGAGCCGACACGAAAATAAGTTCTGCACTGTAAACAGAAAAGCACCCGGATAGGAGTACTGGCTCGTGACGTAGATCAATCGCTTAAAGGGTGGTTAGCTACTCCTCAGAACAGGAGTATATAGTCTACTCCTATGTTTAAGAGGTATTGGAGCAGTGCTAGAAAGAGTAAAGTGCTACCGTTCTCTAGAGAAGAGTTCATCTTTTAGTAAATGTTGAGCTCTCATGGGAATGAGCCTGACAATATTAGAAGTGTTATATGCTCCTTTGCAGCTGACTTTATAGTACATTTCAGGAGGATGTGTCTGTTCTTTTGAAGTAGATTTTACACCAAATATTTGGAGCAGTTTGCTTTACTATAAGGTGTCATTTATGATTCCCAGAGCAGTAAACATTACTTGGTGAAGAAGCCAATATTGAAATGCAGTACTCCTGTGGAAGCCTCATTTAGACTTTTATTTATTTATTTATTTACAATACCCCTAAGGGCCCTCGTGCGAGGGTATCACATAGGGAGGGGCGATACAAGCGTAAAAATATGGCACAGGCATTTGAAACAAGAGACACGTAATAATGAATTAAAATTAGTAATCTGCACAAATAACACAACAAACAACGCAGAATGAAATACTCAGTAAATGCACATAATACAACAAAATACGAAATCTGTTAGTCTATGGTTTGCTTTAACGAATGCTGAAACGATTGTAGGTTAACCTCAGTAGCTATGTGCGATGACAAGTTATTCCAATCTATTATAGTGCGAGGAATGAATGATTTCGCGTAGAGCAATGAACGGCATGTGATGCGTTTTATTTTGTTATCCTGGTCGCGGCGAGGAAAGATTGCAGGGTGTGGCAACACGAAGTCGTCGTGGAGGGTGGGATGGTGATACAGTTTGTGAAGTAAGGTTAGGCGAGCGAAATGGCGTCGACATGATAGCGGTTCCAACTCGGCACGTTGTTGTTGTGTTCAAGAATGAATGCGTCAGTGAAATTACAGTGACGAATTTCAAACAGTAGTTTTATTGTGTACAAGAAATTGGAACCAAGTGTCCGGCAAGTTTTTTTCGATTTTTGCAGAGAACCAACGCCTTGTCTCCCGTAGGAATGAACCGTGTTTCCTTGACCCGCGCTCTTTTTGGTCATTTAATTTGGAACAACCAAACGAATGGAGACAGAGTTGCCACTGCTGCAAGCTTGCAAGGAGGGAGCCTTGAAAAACTTCGTTGTCAGCATGCAAGAATATCATGCTATCTTTGGTTAGAAGGCACGACTACAAAGGAGGCTACTTCTCAAAGAAATATTAAAAAAAGAAAGTAAGCTCGCATAAGCAATTACATCTGAAAGATTGGTGTATGAGGAGCTAAAAGTCTAATATAAGTCAAGCTTACACAAGGAATTCAGAGGACATTTGTCTATGAGATAGGCATTGTTGAAGTTTAAACATTTTTCAGGGTAAAACATTAGCTATAGTAGTGCATAGTAGCTGATACACGAGTTAGTACATATCTGAACCCTGTCTGATGACAGAAGCTGAACGGAGTTCTCAGAGTACCACAAGTTGCACCGAAAGCCGCTTTCGTAACCGTTAATGCAATACTGGGGAAGGAAATCCACGTCGATCGAGAACCTTTTCTCTATAACGCATAAAACTTCAGAAATAAAAGGGTCTCGCCGGGGCGTATGCGCATTCGCACTGCCTTCGGTTGCTGGCCTGTACTGAGGGGATCATTGCGGCAAGTTTTTTTTCACTGGTAAGAAGGTTCCTCACGCGTTCCAGATACCAGATAAAAAGTCCTTCTTGAAATCGGAGTATGCAAAAAAAAAATACTGCGCTCTGCACGGACGCAACGCACTCACGCTTTGCACACACGAAGCTTGCACGCAATTTCCTTGCTCGAAGGAGCCGCAGCCGCACATTCTGAGGGCGTCGTCATTCTGTGCATAGGTGAAAAGCACAGCAAGGGCGATTAGCGTAGCAGTGGGAGCGGTTGTTTTTTGTAATTTATGTGGCACTCCTTTAAATAGAAATCTAGCACCGTACTCCACCACCTCCCACCCACCCCAAACCAGTATTCTGTGCTGCTTTGCCGTTACATTATTAGCCAGGGTTCAAAAGAAAACATTCCACACAACTGTGTCTGTTTGGGGGAAGTATTCAAGTTAGAAGGAACGCCAACCAAAAAATAAAAAAGCGAAAAAATGAAAAACGCTATGGGAAACGTTGGCAGGATGGCGGCGCCCTGCTCGCCCACTTCGGAGTTAATACATGTCACCGCTGGATTCATCGACGCGATTGCTCGCAAAAATGGTAGCGGTTCGCTTTTATTTCGCACACTTTGCCCACGCGTACAGGAATAAATGATAACTAACGCCTCTTTTTCAGAAAATGTGGCAATTTTCAAGCTCTTAGGCCTAACTAAATGCCGTGTGTTTACTAAAGTCACTCGCAAGAACGACACCTGGTGAGGCAGTTGTCTAGCTTTCTGTCACTTGTTACATTCTCATCAATTTGAAGTTTTTCTTCTTGGAACGAAAAAAGGCACGCAATGCACGTACCCTAGCTATCAGTATTTATGGATGAAAATTTATTCAACAGAGCATTGATGTGCTTTCGCGTCTTGTCACTAGATGATAGCGCTACCGTTTACGTGTGCCAGTTGAGTTTCACCTTCAAGTGGAGATGTGAGAAAACATTTGATGATGATTAAATCGAATTTCTTGATGGATTGATGGTTCGGACTCGCAAACAATCACATTACTCGACGGCGGGACAAGAAGGTTAACTATTTATTAACACATGAATAAACAAGAAGAAACAAGCAAGGAGAAAAGTATTTACAACAAGACTGAACCGTTGATTACATGAAATCAGCCCCCTTAACCAAGATCGTTCCGTTTTTAAGCCTTCTGTCTCCGAGACAGCAACCAATAATAAAACAGGCGACACTTCTAACCAATCAATGCCCTTGGAAAGGGACAATGCAATTTCCGTCAGCCAATCAAAAACTGGGGAGAGGATGCCAGCCAGTCAAACACTTGGGAAAGGAGATGTTCCGAGGACGCACACAAACAGCACCGAACTCGCTGCGCTCCGAACTTCTGCCCTCCCCATCGCTTCCCCCTCCGCGCACGTGCACACGGGGCACACGCATGCCACGGGAACAATCACTAAAGTTTCCTCATGTAAAAAAAAAGGAAAGCTGTCGCTGAGGGGTCCAGAGTCCAGTGGCAACCATAGCCCAACCATGGGCCCCCTCCGAGCATCGGATGCTCACAGATAGATCGGCGCCGCACGCGCAACGAATGTCCACCGTACACCCCGCGTACCCACAGCAATCCGCGGGGAAGCGAGAAGGCTGAAAAAAATTGGCAGACGCTCAGTTTGGTTAAGCCCGGAAATTGCGAAAGCAGTGTGAGCTGCTTTCTCTTTCTGTTTCGGTGTAGACAGCATGGCTGCATACAGTAGGAAACCTCCGCCGTGGCTACCGCCGCTCTACACGGACGGCACCCAGATCAAGTGATGTTGAACGCATTCGCCTGGCTGCATAATATTCATGCCGTTTAGCTAAACGTTGTTCCCGCCCTTCATCCGCTTGTTGCGCACGCCGCCGCTTCTTAGCTGCAGCACATCGTTGCCACTTCACCTTATACACATCATCCGACATATCGTGGAGGATTCGCTGGGACAACTGCGACGAGCCGAGTTGGGGGGCCGCTTTTCAACAGCTGGCATGACGTCACGTAGAGCGAGCGCCTCGCGCACGGCAGCTGCGGCATGGCGGATTCGCAGGGACGATCGCGACGAGCCGAGTTGGGGCCCCGCTTTTCCACAGCTGGTATGACGTCACACATAGGTCACGATTCTCCGGGACGACGGCCAAGAACGGAAACCTTGAGGAATATTGCTTTCCCAATAAAAAACATCCACTGGCCACAAACACTATGACCGCAGGCATTCAAACACTGCACTGCAGAACGCTGCGCGCTAGAATGTATCTGTGGTGGGGAGGCAAACCGGAGACAGAACGAGCGTTCTGGCGACGATGCCGCCAGCAACAATAGAGCAGCCAACGACATGCGTCGCGTCATGCGTCCGAGTGCGTCCGCGGTTCCATGAATTCGGTAAACCTTCAACCGGGGGCAGGTGCACATGTCAAAGTCTCGCTCCGTGCACTGTGCTGGAGGCTGGATGACACATCGGAAAGTTCAGCAAATTTACCAGTGCCCCTGAGGGGCACTACGGCACGGCCAGCTAAAGGCGACTCCTCCGAAAGTCAACCCGCTGCTCGGCCGTTTCGGCCGAGATACCCGAAACCCAAGCCTCTTTACCCTCGGAGCGCCAAACACCCGTCTTCCCGGCAAGCACGACGCAGTTTTGTGGGTCAAGCTGCCGTGCCATCTCAAGCTCACGCTCGCGAGCGCGTCTCTCTCGGCCGGCGTGGCTCCGTCCAGAATCACGTGACACCCCTCCGGTTCTCACTGGCCCTCTGGCGATTCGCTCTCCCGGCGTCGGCGTTTTTATGCGAAGCATATTACTAGAGCTACACTACAGCCCGTCGAGCGCGGCGGTGGAGCTACCTTTAGCGTGACCACGTGACACCATGTGACAACATGACGTCACAGCAGAGGAGAGAGGGGCTGCCGGCTCGCGCGGTCGGCCGCGGCGGTGGAGGCTCCACATCAGAGGCGCGGTGGCTGACCACGTGACGCTACAGCAGCGCTATAAAGCTGAGCTTGCCTCGTCTTCGGCGAGCGCGGCTTCGGCCGCTTCTTTTTGAGCAGCGTCCGCTCCGGCGGACGCAGTTGTTGCTGCGACGCGCGTCTTTTCTTTCCTTTTTCTCTTTCCTCTGATCTTTTAACTCTCCTCTATCTGCACGTGGCAGCGGTGGTGCCTTGGCTCGAGCCAGTAGCAGGCCTGTGCAATTTCCTCTTCATCCTTCTCTCAGTCACAACAACAACAACTCTCCGGGCAATAAGGGAGTAATTACTCATTGGCATCCACCCAAGCGCAGCCATACGGCTACAAAGGAAAGCTATACAGCTTTCTCAATTGGTTAGCTCAATTGGTAGAGCGACTGCTCCGGTGTGGCGGTGGTTCCGGGTTCGAACCCCGGACCAGGACGAATTTTAACTACGAAGTTTCTGAGAAAGCTGTATGGCTTTCCTTTGTAGCCGTATGGCTGCGCTTGGGTGGATGCCAATGAGTAATTACTCCCTTATTACAAATCTACTCCACCTTGGGGGATTCCCCTAAACATTTGATCAACACTCTTCCCACTTCGAGTTACTGATCAATTCGCTCTCGCCCTACCATAAGCTTGCCGTCCTGGTTAGCTCAATTGGTAGAGCGACTGCTCCGGTGTGGCGGTGGTTCCGGGTTCGAACCCCGGACCAGGACGAATTTTTCTTTAACTACGAAGTTTCTGAGAAAGCTGTATAGCTTTCCTTTGTAGCCGTATGGCTGCGCTTGGGTGGATGCCAATGAGTAATTACTCCCTTATTACAAATCTACTCCACCTTGGGGGATTCCCCTAAACATTTGATCAACACTCTTCCCACTTCGAGTTACTGATCAATTCGAGTTACTGATCAAATCGCCTAGCCGTATGGCTAGGCGGCACTTCAGTGGGTACCACATGACGGTGCTACGACTGCACGCCAAGCAAGCAGGAAATTTACAGGAAACGGACGACATTTGTTACTCGCTTGGTTGACATATCTCTAATTAACATACTCAAAATTTCTCATGCTGGCATAAGTACATATCTCGAAGATACGTTTTTAAGAACTCTGCATTGACTAGATCGATGCGCCTTTATTCAGCTTCAAACTTCGAAGTGTCCCGGCGGAAATTTGCATAACCTAAAGTATATTGAATACCATGCAGGAAAAATTAATGTGTCGTGGCGGAGTAGCAGCGTCCCCGTCTCGGACGCCGGCGACTGGATATGATTATCACTTTGACCCCAATATCTTTTCTTATTAATTTAATTATCATACAAGTGCGGACACTCTTGCGGACAGCCTTTGCCTACAAAATCCGTCCATGCCACATTTGAGCAAAGAAAGGCTTTCGCCTTAATAAAGATATGCTGATTAAACAGCTCGAGCGCGCTAATTTACTCGCTCGCCCACAAATCCTGCAACCTCAAAAGCGAAGAGGTTCATGGCGGCTCACTTCTCGAAAAAGCCGTGAACGAGGGAAATGCTCGGGTAAACTGGCCACCATATTATGGCGGGGGAAATGGGCGCTTATCCCCAAAACATGCACGCTTCATTACTGTGTGCTGTGAAGCAGATCTGGCACTGTTTCCGTGGTCGGTGAACTTTTCCTCACGCCTGTACATCCGTGATATGCTCAAGCGGCTGAGTGCTCCGACGGCGCAGGGCTTTGACTTGTTTTCAGCTCGTGTGCAATTGAAGTCAAATCAAATCAAATTTATTTTCTAACAAGTGGGTGGTCGCCTGGTCTAAAATCTGTACAAACAGCTTGACAAAGGCCCAGGAAACCAGTAGACAACATAGCAGGAGCAAACAGCAAATTCCAGAAGTTCACTAACATGACATCCAAAAGCGTTATACAATGCATACGTCACTGTAGCACAATATGAAAACAAAACAAAAAGCTGATCAATAATAAAATCAGTGCAAAAAGCTCAACAAGGCTGACAATTTGTAAATGCGAGTATAATATTTAAAGTAAGAACATATGTATGGATAGATTATATTTGCACGAAGTAGGTTCTCATTGCTTAGGACTAACTTCAAACAGTGTATTTATATTTGCTGAGAAAAACAGGAAGATTAGAAGCCAAGGATTGCAATTTGTGTCTGTTCTGAAATGCGTCTGTTCTAATAAATTACTCCCCCGTACCCATGAAAACAATATCAGGCCTTCACCTCGCTGTTTGTTGTAGGCTTTTCTTTATTTCGTCCATGTCGGCTTTGAAACCAACGCATTTCCGCACTGCCTTTTTCGTGGGTGGCCTTAAGGCACGTTCACACCTGCCCAAAAATCCGGCGAGCGAAGCGAATTGACTCGCCGCAAAAACAAGGACCTGTTCTCACTTGTTCACAAGCGGGCGAGGCGGATCCGCCGCTCCGCTGCTGTTTCTCGCATTTCCACACCGCGTCGCTGCTAGCGGTATACACAGATATAGTGAGAAAAGAGCATAAATTTTCGCTGTCTACGTACCATAAGCGTATGCATGCTTAAGTACGTTAAACGCAGGCAGTAGTAGTAGTAGTAAAGACTTTTAATCGACCATAATTTACAGGCCGAGCATTTCGACCGCCTGGGCGACCAGAAGCCGCTGTTCTTCTTCCCCTTCAGCGCCAAGCCAGTCGAGCCAGGTGGTGATGGATAGAGAGGGTGGGGGAAAGGAACCCGACTGCTGAGCAGCCGGGCAATAGAAGAGGCAATAGGCCAGGTCCGCATAGATACAGGGGCAGTTGGGACAGGAAGGGTCCGATCGATAGCGATAGAGGAAGAGGCGGGACGGGGTGATAACTGCATTCATCTGAATGTGCCGAAGAAGGCGAGACTCCGGCACCGTGAGTGATGGATGAGGGGGAGGGTAAAGGCGTTTGTCGAGGCGGAGCTCAAGGTAGACCTCTTTTATGGTGCGGCGAAGGGTGAGTCTCCCACTGTCCTCCGAGGGCTTGGGCCAGGGGATCAACGGTGCCCGGAAAAGTGTGTCGCGGGCGAGCTGATGGGCCAGCTCATTGCCGTCAATCCCTGAATGCCCAGGGACCCAGCGGAGGAAAACGATGGAAGGCTGCAGTGCGGAGACCGCTCGTTCGACCTCCTGTTGGAGAGAAGGGGTCAGGGTGCGTTTCTGTATGTGGTGTATAGCGGCTTGTGAGTCCGAATAGACTGTGTACTCTTGGAGAGAGGGAAGGAGGGAAAATGACTGGAGGGCATGCGCAATGGCGAGGACCTCGAGGGACAATGCGTCTGGAGGGTGTAGATACGGCCCGCTGGTGTGGGTTTCAGGAGCAGGGAGGTGTGGATGGTACAGGGCGTAGCCGCAGGAACCTCGAGGAGCCACGAAGGAGGCATCCGTGTAAGCTACACCCTGGGTATCAAAGAGAGGGGAATGGTGCCGTGCGGCCGCATGACGACGTCCGGCGTGCAGGACGGGGGACATGTTGGTCGGGAGGGGAAGGATACGAAGATTGGGGGCGGGGGTGGGAATAGGAGAGGTAAACGGGGAGATTGGAATGGGCGAGATACCCGCTTGAGTCAATAACCACTGACCCTGACGGGTAAGGGAAAGCGGGGCAAGCTGCGAGTCACGATGGAGACTGAGAAGAGAACGAAGAGGATGGAAGAGGCCTGTGGCAAAGAGCTTAGTGGTAGAGGTAGTGATAGGGAGGTTGAGAGCTGCCTTGTAGAGGCCCACAAGGGCAGTCTCGAGAGCGTTAAGTTGAGTCTGAGTGAATGAAGCGTAGGGTGCAAAGTACAAGACCTTGTTGAGGGCCAGCGCGTGGGCAACTCGGCACGCCTGAGCCTCGTGGAGACCTGAGCGTCGAGTGACCACGCGCCGCAGGAGGTGAGTTACAGAGTGGCAGGTGGTGACAGCGCGGTGAAGGGATTGCACATTCTTAGCCGCATGCAAAGGGAAGCCAAGAACTTTGCACTGTGTGACGACAGGAATGGGAGAGCCAGAAAGGTGGAGAGAGACGAAGTGGTTGTGTGAGCGCTGGTAGGAGGAATGGTTGAGAAGGAGAAGCTCGGATTTCTCAGGAGCAGGAGAGAGGCCAGCGGTGGTGAGAAAGGAGACGATGAGATCTAGGCCACGTTGCAGGGTGTCCTGTACGTGACCGGGAGAGCCAGATGAACACCAGAGAGTGATGTCATCGGCGTAAAATATATGATGCAGGTCGGGAATTTCAGCTAGCTGGGAGGCGAGAGGGGCCATAGCGAGATTGAAAAGGGTAGGAGAGAGAACAGCACCTTGAGGAGTGCCACGGGTGAGGTGGTGTGGGTTAGACAAGTGGGTATCTACTCGAAAGCGAGCCACACGTTTAGAGAGAAATGAGCGGATATAGGAGTACATGCGGGAGCCACAATCCAAAGAGGCGAGTTGAGAAAGGATGTGATCGTGGCAAACACCGTCAAAGGCCTTGCGAACATCGACGTTCACAAGTGCGTAAATTTGAGTAGGTGTAGGGGACAGGAACGTTTGCTGGAGAATCAGAAACATGTCCTGTGCACAGACGCGGCGTCGGAAGCCAATGAGAGAATGGGGGAAGAACTCCCGTGCCTCAAGAAAATCAGAGAGGCGAGTCAGAGCCATTCGCTCAAGGGTCTTACCAACGAACGACGTCAGGGAGATTGGGCGGAGGTTAGAGAGAGAGGGAGGTTTGCCCGGTTTTGGAATCATAGAAATAAGGGAGGATGTCCAGGAGCTGGGCAAGCAGCCGCTCTCCCAGGCATCATTGTAGGTTTGAAGGAGGAATTCTTTGGCGCAGTCAGGAAGGTTGCGAAGTGTGGTGTATGTAATGGCATCCTCACCGGGAGCCGAGCGTGTAGAATTAGCAGCCAGAGCAGATTCGAGCTCCCGGAGAGTGAAGCATTGGTCCAGATCGGGGTTAGGTCCACCCGAGTACACCGGGTAGGAGGGTGCCAGAGGGGGCGGGAGGTAGAGAGAGGCGAGTTGATCAAAAACTTCGGAGGGAGTCCCCTGAGTGAGGGCTTTAGCTAGAGTGGGAGCAAGGACAGGCTTAGTGCCAAGGAGGGATTTAAAGAGAGACCACGCGGATTCCAGGGAGTCCATAGAACGCCATCGCCCATTCGGTTCTACGCCTCGCTCGACGGTAAATTGGTTTTTGAGGAAAGGAAATGTATCTGTCTCTCATATCTCGGTGGACACCTAAACCTCGCCGGAAGGGAAAAGAGGAGGATGGCAGTGAGCGAAGACACCGTATTCACTAGACGCGCCTTTGTTCATTCCAAACCATCGAGCTGGCATGGCGCCGGTGAAATGAGAGAGATGACATCTAAAAGGCGTGGGCGCGACCTTTCAGTGTTCGCGCGTGCCACGGTATGCAATGTTTTTCTAGCAGCAAAGGTAATGTACATATTGCAGGTGTTGTACTGTACACGGGTGAATATACAGAAGTTCCATCGCATCTTTGCGACATTTATATGGCAGTCCAGTTGGGAGAGAACCTCCCGAACGAATCTTTTTCGGCGAGTCGCCGAGGGGGGTCTCTCCCTCTCTCACTTGTTTTTAAGCCAATTTGTCATGCGCTTCATGTTTCTCCGCGAAAGAAGAAACCCTTTCCTCCAGTGTTTTGTTCAGTTTATGTTGCCAAATGCACTCCCAGACTTTGTAATCTCCTCTGCCGGAGGTGGTCGCTACAGTGTGTCTCGTTACCTTCGTGAGGTTGTCGCATCTTATCGATTCCTTGTCACCCGTTTTTCCAGAGAATATTTGACAACTGTGAAGAAAAGGCAACTTAAGAAAGACTTACTACACGTCCTTTTTCCCGCTTCCTTGTATCGGTCGGCATTTGGGGCTTCAGCGGGAGAAAATGTGTTAAAGAGGGTAAGAAGAATGTGGGTAACGCCTTCAGCAAAAACTTTCTTCTTTCAGCTGTACACAGGTACCTTACCTGTTAAAAGCTGGTTACATGAAAGAGACATGTACGTCCCGTGGGGCACCCATTGCCTTCTGTGTAGGAAGGAGGAAACAATTGACCATGTTTTTGTCGACTGTAATAATGCAATCTTCTTTTGGGACGTGTTGCAGCGAACCATTAAGAAAGATTTGCCGCTCACTCCGCACGGCATTAGGTTTCTGCCTGTTGAAGACGATGGAGCTCCATATGACACCATTTTTCTACTTGGCTTGCATGCTGTGTGGCGTAGTGCCATGGCATATCGCCATTGCGATCCTGGAGCCAGATCTGTGTATCAATATTTTGTTGAGAGTGTCCTGAAAATTTACGATGTGTTAAAAGACCGAGGTTTTGACGAATAAATTGTATCCCTTTTCCAGAATCTATCCCAACTGAAGAAGTTGGAATGGTCGCTGGAAGGGAGGAGTGCTGTAGCCATGTAAATAGCCATGTAAATAGTCACATATGTTGTAATGCACTGTATTCCCACGCCTTTGAAGGCAATAAAGAAAAAAAAAGCTGGCATGGCGGAGGGGATAGCATGCTCGTCTCGCACTCCGAAGACCGGGGTTCGATTCCCGTGGTCGACCAATTTCCTACTCGGTTTTATTTATTTATTTATATGGCCTGACTAGAAAAGTTAATTGAGCTAATTGGGTAATTAAGCAATTAACTAAGCTCAGTCCAACTTGGAGGATCACTATATGATCCCTTCAATTGGTTACTAGCCAAACTACAAATGGCCCTGTTCGAAATTGGCGCACTGTGACGTCACGACCGTTTCGACCAACTGAAAAGCGTGACATTTCTGTCGACAACTGCGGCTTACAACGATGACACATTAAAGGCTTTCGCCTTTAAAAGAAAGCAAGTTTATCACTTATACGTTTTCTTGCAGGCGAGCTGAGAGGAAGCGAAAGACCTGTGCCGGATTTCTGGCCAGTGAACACAGTGAAAAAGGCAAAAACATCGAGAATTGAATCCGAAGCTGGGGGTCCGGCTTCGAAGGGCGCCGCCATGTTTGTCGCCGCGCGGCGGTATTGGGTTGGTCCAGCCCGATCGTCCTCGCCGCGCCGCTTTCCGCATCGCTCGGCGTGAAAAGCGGCCGAAACCGCCTCACTCGCCGGATTTTTGGGCAAGTGTGAACGGGCCCTTACATGTGCTTCTTTGCTAATCGCTGAATTGGCGGTATGGATTTTTTTCCGGAGCCGTGGTGAAAGCCCACGCGCATGGTGTCACAGATAAGTGAAGCTACATAAGCTCTTCACACTGTCCGTCCATTACAGAGGCTACCGGCGGCTGCACTTCCCACTGTAGTGCTTGTTCGCTTGGTTGTGGTGCGGTAATCTGTTCCGGAGGAGTATGCAACCCTCAGACTCTGTGGTTTCTAGGGTCTCTCCTGCAGGTGCGTCTGCAGGTGTTTGTCAAGGCGGTCCTTCCTTCCACAATGAGGACAAATGACCTAGACTTGCCGCCGTGCTGCACTGTGCAGTGACGGGTCTGGCTCCAACCTCGGTTGAAGCGCAGCCCGCAGTCGACGCACTTGACCGGCTCCTCCCCTGAGTGGACCAGCTGGTGGTCGAAGAGATGAGTCCGCTGTGCGAACCTTTTCCCACATTCTTGGCACAGAAAAGCCCACCTGCTCGTGTGGGTCCGTTCATGTCCGTTGAAATCGCCTATGTGAGGGAAAAGAGAACAGAATGACGAGGTGTGGCACACTGAGCGGGACTGCCTGATAGTCGGCTCAGATGAGGGAAATAACGATTGCAGTACACAAACGCCACATGCGGCCATTCAGTTTCATGTAGAAGCCTTTATAGGGCTGCGAAAGAAGCGCATTACAGCCAGTCGGAACTGCGGCCACTTCGACGAGCGAGCATATAAATCTTTGATCGGCAATTTTTCTTTGCATTATATTTATATCTGAGAGAAAAATAACTTAAAAAGACACACGCATGTGTAGGTGTTTAGAAAAAGGAGAAATAGGTTGCCCGCGAAAGTTCTTTGCCAGGCATTGGGAGTTGGCAGCGATAGAGAATGCGAAGATGTGAACACTCTAGTCAAAGAATTTGCCGACTCGCTTCCACGCGCAGCGACTGTAATGGTGCCCCTCGCTGTCGCACCTGCAACTACACGCGCATATACAGAACTTCCGCTTCTGGACTCAGCGATTTCTGATTTCACGTCGGATATTCCTACTCGAATGGCTTGATGCCTCCGTAACGGCGCAAACCATCGCATCCGTTTAATCGCTGCGTTGAACACTTCTTCCTTTTGAAGAAGGTCAGAAGGCACGACAGCTTCCCCATTGGGTGCGGCGACATGCAATCTGTTGTAATTGCACATTTGCATTTTGAATGAACAGCAGACTAAGTTATCGCACTCCTTTTTTATTGCGAAAGCAATACTACTTGCTCTATCACGCCTTTGCCGTGCCGCGGCGGTGACCACCATTGACCTTCATTTGACCTTGATTGCATTAGGTTGGATTAGATTGGATTAGATTAGATTAGATTAGACTGGATTGGATTGGACTGGATTGGATTGGATTGAATTAGATTATATTACATTAAATTGGATTGGATAACCGATGCATCACCACGAGTCTAACCACAAGCGCCACCACCAGCTACACTACCAGCTGAACCATGGCGTAGGTACGGATAGTGCTTTCGCAATTACCTGGCTTAACCAAGCTAAGCCACAGGGAATTTTTTGCCTAGAGAAGCGAAGTGCTTGGAAACGCTGTATTTATATGAAGTCGTGTGGCCAAAGAGCGCCAAACATTGGCCGATGTCCGCTTCGGTCTAAAGCCACCACTGTTGGCGATCTATGCGAAAAACGAATAGCAAAGCTTATCGCAGAGTCAATCCTCGGCTTAATCGCGATCGCTGGAGTAAGGAGACAAGGCGCAGCGGCACCTTCCACGCGGACTAGGCTGATTCTCGCTCTCCCGGTGCTCTTCCAGGCGATTTTTCCCAAAGGACAGTTCGTTGCATGTGCCACAGGCGAACACAATCGGTGAAGTGGGTGAATTGTTTCCATCCTCGGAGGGCGAACCAAGCTGAGAACTAACATCTTCCAAACAAATAATTTTAACTCTCCTATCGCAGCCCGCACTGTTAATCATCAGTCACCACTGCCACAGAATACATCTGCAACAAAAGGCGCAACTGTCTCTGCGACTTCCTCTTTGCACTTTTTATACTTTGTGATGTTGCTTCTATCATTTACTATCACAACTGCGCACGTAAGCCCCAAAAAAAGAATGGTGTACGGTCGACGTGCTTCGCCATATCTGTGGTTTGCTCTTCATCATTTTCGTGTTTGTCACTTTGAGTTCAATAATTCTTTTTCCTTCATAAACATTTTGTGTTGTTTGATATCATATTACCGATTACATTGTCAAGTAGCCAGCACTGCTGTACAGGCTGGGCTCTCCAAAATGTAGTGCAAACAAAATTCAATTGAAAAAAATATACTGTCTGCACAAAGTTTTATCTTACAGTCTATTCAGACTCACAAGCCGCTATACACCACATACAGAAACGCACCCTAACCCCTTCTCTTCAACAGGAGGTCGAACGAGCGGTCTCCGCATTGCAGCCTTCCATCGTTTTCCTCCGCTGGGTCCCTGGGCATTTAGGGATTGACGGCAATGAGCTGTCTCATCAGCTCACCCATGACACACTTTTCCGGGCACCGTTGATCCCCTGGCCCAAGCCCTCGGATGACGGTGGGAGACTCACCCTTCGCCGCACCATAAAAGAGGTCTACCTCGAGCTCCGCCTCGACAAACGCCTTTACCGTCCCCCTCATCCATCACTCACAGCGCCGGAGGCTCGCCTTCTTCGGCACGTTCAAATGAATGCAATCATCACCCCGTCTCGCCTCTTTCTCTATCGCTATCGATCGGACCCTTCCTGTCCCAACTGCCTCTTCTATTGCCCGGCTGCTCAGCAGTCGGGTTCCTACCCTCCACCTTCTTTTTCCATCACCACCTGGCTCGACTGGCTTGACGCTGAAGGGGAGGAAGAACAGCGACTTCTGGTCGCCCAGGCGGTCGACATGCTCGGCCTGTAAATTTTGGCCGAATAAACGTCTTCTACTACTACTACTACTTATCTTTTATTCCTACGTATTACTTTTGTAATGACTACGGAAACAAGACGAAAATGTTTTGATAGGGTCCATATTATCAGCATACTGATTAAAGTGCTAACGATATTTTGACCTTAGTTGTCAAGGAAGTAGGCACGATTAGAAACAGGCATTTCTCTACTAAGCCTCTGAGACATGAAGATTATTATATTCTTGTTTAACTGACACAAGCCCAATGCGCACTGCTAGTTTCGTGCGCACTTCAAAATTATAGATATACAGCACGCATCTATTATATTCTAATTGTCTGTTTAGGACATACCAAAAATGAAATTAACCATTGATGTTAAATAACAAAACCGATGTTTTGACTGAGTTCCCAGGGCTTTAACATAGAACAATCACGAACAACATCACTTTCAATCTCTTTTTCATAGCTTTCTCACTGATATAGGCTCTAGAATATTCGAAGTTGATATGCATGGAATTGCTTCTTTTTTTGTCTGAGAAATATGCAGACATTGCCAAAAATAAATGCATTTATTAATCAGGCGGACATTGGCACGTGGCTATGTTACCGCACAGACGCACATGCTGACGGCTGGCAAAAAGCTGATGGGGATCAGAAGTGCAAGATGCCGGGCTAGTTGATATTGCATAATGAAATAAAACAGCGCAAGGAACCGGACGAAACACGAAGGAGCAAAACACAGATACGGGCGCTGAATAAGAACTGAAATTTTATTTCGATGCGGGACACGTATGTAAGGTACAAGGAGGGGGGTGTTGGGGAGGGCTGATGGGGACCCAAAACTAGTTACTGAATTTACCTGCGGCGTCAAACTGGAGAAGAAACAGTGCGGCAACCATAGCAACAAGCATGCACGGTGTTCGCGGGAGATGAGAATGAAGGTCCCTCTCGACAGCGTTCACTTTACAGCCAGTAAAGAGGTGTCGAGGTAAGAAGACTCACGTCCAACGGAAGTGATAAGGGCGCGTACCGGCGGCGATAAAGAGAGGCCATAAGCACAGAAGCGAATCATGTGTGTCACGGCAAACTATCACAGGGGATATTTTGCTTTATAAGAAACAATTCACCTCCCGACTTTGTTATCACAACCACTGGGAATATATTTTTCTTTAGAAAAAGAAACTTATTTCGAGGGCTAGAGTCAGTGGCGGGACGTTCTACAGTGTCCCGTACGCCAGCTGGGTAGTTCTTTGCAGGAGCAGACGGTGGTAGTCTTGCGCTGCCGAATACACTACCAGAGAAAATGTTTCTCCAAGAGGTCCTGTGATTATTGCGGAGTGAAACGCGCTTGAAATGTCTCATGCTGCACTTCCTGCTCTTGTCCTTGTCCGCGGTTATGTCTGGCACACAGAAATCGCATTTTAAAGGGAGTAGAAAAAATGAGCGCCCTCGTGTTTTTAATGTTTTTCCGCGGACTTGGTATAACAGTTGCCACTGATCAGAGGTGCTCGGACGTGCTTTACCGCGCGCTAAATAGCATCCAATTCCACTTTCTTCCACCGGCTTCGTAAAACGTACTTTAACTGATTTATTGCCGCCTATACAAAAGATCGCCGTTGTGCGTTCAGTAGCTTTACCATATGGCTATCACGGGAGCACAGTTTCTATCAAATCAGCCGAGAAAAAGCCTTCTACGAGACAACAGATAAGCCGCCAGAGACCGGTCTTCATTTCAGCAGCCGCAGGCTAATTCCGCGCGCGAGCTCCTTGGTTAGTCAGTCTCTACCGGAAGTTGCTTAAGTGGCACCTCTTTGGCCGTAGGTTCTGCATGATGTCTTAAGCAACCTATCGCTTCAGTTTGACTGAAGTTTTTCCCGAGTGACAATGCTACTACAGAGCTGTAGTTCGCGATGTGACATACTATTTGAACATTTTATGCCACACCAGATTTTTAGGGATTAGTCGCGCAGAACCACCAGCAGGATATGCGTGCCAAACCGTCTGTGCTAGCGATTTGCTATAGAAGTATGCTGATAAAACGGCTCGCACGCGCTGACTCGCTCGCCCACGAAGCCTACCACAGCGGAAGTGAGAGGCGCGGTTCCTTGTGTCTTAATTCTCGCAAAAGCCTCACGCGAAAGAAACGCGTGTGCGAACAGGCCAGCATATAATGCAGTGTGCACTGCGCGTTTGTCTGGACAGCGCTCTGCCCGCTCTGTCACAGTGCGCTGTCAGTGATACTGGCACCGTTCTTGTGGTCTAGCCATTTTACCTCAGGCCTGTACATGCGTCATACACATAGGCGGCAAAGTGCTCCAACCGCGCAGGGCTTCGACTTGCTTTCTGTTCCTCTTGAATTACTCCCTGTAGGTCCCACAGTGGTGGCTCAGTGGTTACGGCGCTCGCGTGGTGACCCGAAAGACGCAGGTTCGATCCCGACCGAGGCGTCCGAATTTCGATGAAGGGGAAATTCTAGAGGCTCGTATGCTGTGCTATGTCAGTGCACGTTAAAAAACCTCAGGTTATCGAAATTTCCGGAGCCCTTCAATACGACGTCCCTCATAGCCTGATTTGCCTTTGGGACGTTAAACCCCAATAAACCATCCATCGTATACGAGCGAAGAAAATACCAGAGCTTCACTCCGGTGTTTGCTGCGTTTTATTTTATTTCGTTCACTATCACTTTAAGTAGCACTATCTTTTTTCGGAGGTCCCCATGCGCTGGCTTCTTCGTTGCTGGTCGTTGCGTTTCCTTTTTTTCTGTCGAACCGATGAGCAAGCGCACGTGTATGGCGTCACTGACCCTGGATGGCATAAAAGCGCATATAACAGTGCGCCCTCTGCAGAGGCTACCGGAGGCTATACTTCCCACTCTCCTACTTCTTCGCTTGGCTCTGGTGCGGGGAACCTCTTCCGGAGCGGCATGCGAGCTGGCGTGGGGTCTCTCCTCGGGACGCGTTTTCCTTTCCGGAGTGACGACAAACAAATGAGCTAGACGTGCCACATAAAGTGTGCTGCTGTGTGCGGTGATGACTCGGCTTGGCCGCACTGCTTAAGTGGCATCTACAAACAGCGCACTGGTGCGGCCTCACCCCTAAGTGAACCAGCTGGTGGAGGAGGAGATGATCTCGCCGTTTGAATTTCCGGCCGCATTCGTCGCCCAGGAAAAGCCGCTCGCGAGTGTGGGTCAGTGCATGCCTTTTTAAATGGCCTCTGTAAGGGAAAAGAGAACAGAATGAGGAGAAGTAGCACACTCGGCAAGACAGCCTCATAGCCGGCTCAGAGGAGGAAGAGGAACCGCTCCATAAACACACGAGGCCTTTCACCTATGCGTAGCAGCGTTGATATGGAGCGAAAGAAGCGTATACTGCAGCCAGTTGGCCCAGCGGCCACTGCCATGACGCAGGATAAGGAAGCCGTGATCAGCGCTTAAAAATTCGTCTCTTCTCCTACAAGACTATTGAAGAAGCGTAGCTTGTTGGGCCAGTTGGTGCATGGTATGAGAAAACCAGCGAAAAGGACGCATTCATAAGGAGTACACAGGACAACGCTGGAAGCGTTGTCCTGTGTACTCCACAGCGTTGTCCTGTGTACTCCTCCTCTTTGTGAATGCGTCCTTTTCGCTGGTTTACTCATACTCTTACAATACATATCAGATAAAATTACAAAATAAGTCACACGCATCTATTGGTCTTAGAAACCGCCGAAATATGTTGGGCGCTCGAGTTCTTTGCAAGCCACTGGACTTAGCAGCAAAGGGGAACGGGAACATACGAACCTATATTTGCTGATTCGCTTCCATGCGCAGCGACGCTAGTGCCGAGTACCTGGTCGGGGAAATTTTGTACCCATTAGAAAACCGGTGGGTACCCGGCGGCATCGGGGTTCGAACGCGAGGCGGATGCGAGGAGGATGCTCTATCACAAGGCCACCGCTTCGGCCAAGGAGATAACTCGGCTGGGTGACGTAACCACTCGCATACATTTAGGGCAAACAGCTTCTGTTGGTGCGTCGTGCATGGTCAAAACGGAATAATTAGGACAGAGAATCCCGCCTGTGGGAGGACGGACAAAATAGGCGTAGGTGTGTGTTGCCTCCGATCACTCGAGCTCCGATCGGATGATGCAACAGCTTTTCAAGGTCGCCACACAAAGACATGAAAATCGCTTTATCCGTACTCACTACTACGCGCCACGTGTCTTTCGTTCGATGAATTCGCTCCTCGCCGTCAGCGCCCGCGTCGTGATTTCCGCGCGGGCTCCGAACCCGACGCCTCCGCTGCCGGTCGAGGACTCGGGTTGACCTTCATGGAAGCCCTCGTTGACGTGGCTCACGGCGTTGTGCACTTCAGACGGCTTCTAGGACGAAGATGTGGCCGCATAGGCCTGAGTACCATGGTCCTGCGAAGACATCGAGGCCGGCGGCGCGCCGTGCGGCTTGGCCAGGCTTACGGGCGTCGCGTAGTACGGCTCCTTCACCGCCGTCAGCGGCATGTAGCTTAGGTCTTCGTTGGGGTCGGCGCCCGGACTCTCGAGTACCTTGATCTCCGGCACGTCCAGGTCGTGGTTGTCCAGGCACTGTGTGGCCGAGCCGGAGCCACCGCGCACGTCATCGTCGCAGTCCTTGTAGTTGAGCACCGGGTTGAGTTGGCCGATGTCGATGCTGGTCGATGCGTCTCAGTAACGATGCGAACCGTCCCAGCCGTATAAACACAGGTCTAATCGTTTGTTCCTTTTGAAGAAAGACGATAGCCACTACAGCTTCACTGCGGAACACGATTACATGCAATCAGATTTAACAGCGCGTTTCCCTCGCGAACGAAAGGATGACTAAGTTATCAGACGCCTCCACTTGCTTGGGCAATCGAAATGCTTTAAAACGCTTGGTACTGTGGGTTTATTTGTTTATAGCGTGTGCGTAAAGGTGCCAAATATTGGTTGATGTTCGCTTGAGTCTAACGCCATTACTATAGGCTTCTTATACGAAAAACCAGAAGCAAAGCGCAATACAGAGTAAAACCTCGGCTTACTTGTTATCGGTGGAGAAAGGGCCCGAGGAGCAGCGGTGCCTTCGTTGCTGCCTCTGCGGATGCTTGTTAAGCCGCTGCTCCTCCAAAACCACTTTTTTTTAGGGAACAGGTCGCCGCATGAGTCGCAGCGGAACACCGTGGGTGAACCGGATGTAATCATTTCATTCATGAAAGGCAAACGCACAGGAGCACGAACATCTAACGGGCGAAGAACATTCGGCTGTCCTTGCATCACAGCCTGAACTTTGAATCGCCAATCATCCTAGGCACTCAAAGGACGACAGAAGGCGCGCAATTGTGGTCGCCACTCGCTCGTTCCTTTCTTTATACTTTGTAATATTTCGTGTATAATGTTACTACCATAACTGCACACGTATAATAGAAAAAAGAACAACAGATGTTTGAGACGCTTGGTCTTATCTGTAGTTTGCAATTTTTCGCAGCCGTGTTTGTCATTTTAAGTTAAAAATTCTTGCAAGGCATGAATAGTTTCTGTTGTCTGATATTATCTATTGAATCAATAAAATTGTTTGTCCTCCTGTAGCAGGTCAGCACTCTAACGTGCGCTGTAACTAAAACTAAAATAAAAGTACTGCTGTTCGCAATGTTTGATTTTTTCTCTAACCATATCGATTTTGTAATGACTATGCGAAGTGACATAAGCCAGCAAGACGCCTGACTGTTTATATGCCCCAACTTACCGCGATACCGCTTAAAAAATTCATTGTAAGAAGAAGATAAGGACGAATCAGCACTCCCGTGCTTCGTCGTCATCGCTGGTTGTTAGAGCGCGAGCTTTCAGTTGCTAAGGAAGTAAGCAAGTTTGCATGCTGACATGCTGTAATAAATATCTGGGGACATGAAGAACATTATATTATTGGTTAACCCTCACATGCACAATGCGCAGTACTGATTTCATAGCCCCTCTAATAAAAATAAATGTCACACATCTATATCATTCCTCTCACCGATGAATGATATGCAGCAAGAAAAGAAGTCATCATTGATCTTAATTTGCAATGCCCGCTTCCTTCAACTACTCAAGACACTTAATACTGCTTACGTGGTCTAAGAGGGATATTTTTATTTCATTTTATTTTATTTTTTATCTACCTTTATAATGACTCACGTGGTTGTAAGCGACTCTTGTAACGATACCAATATCCTGTGTTCACCTTTGTTCGCCAAGAAGCAAAGCTGTATTGCAGCCTATGGATGGCATGCACGCCTCGCAATCTTAAAGTTTCGGGCTCAAATTCCCGCACCTTTTAAAAAGTTTTATATTTCTTTGACAGGATTGTTCGACAGGATACCAGCAAGCTATCTCATTAGACTAAAGATCTGATTAAGAAACGTCAAAGCATGAGGACGTCTAACTCCACAGAGAGGATAGAACTAGCAGAGCTATCGAAGTTAATAAATAAGCGCAAGGTAGCCGACATAAGAAAGTTTAACATGGAGAAAATCGAGCATGCTCTAAGGAACGGAGGTAGCCTAAAATCTGTGAGGAGAAAACTGGGCATAGATAAAAACCAGATGTATGCGCTTAAAGACAAACACGGCAATGTCATCAGCAATATGAATAAGGTAGTTGAATTAGCCGAAGAATTCTCCAAAAATCTATACAGTAGCGAATCTAATCATCAAGATACTGAGGGAGCCATTCGAGCACAGCAATGGGACATCCTGCCAGTAAGGAAGGAGGAAGTAAAGAAAGCCTTAGGAGCAATGCAAAGAGGGAAACAGCTGGTGAGGATCAGGTAACACCAGATTTGTTGAAGGACGGAGGAGAGATTGTGCTACAAAAACTAGCCACCCTGTATACGCAATGCCTTGTGACCTCGAGGGTACCAGAAGCTTGGAAGAACGCTAGCATTATCGTAATTCATAAGAAAGGAGTCGTTAAGGACTTGAAGAATTACAGACCAATCAGCTTGTTGTCCGTTGCCTACAAGGTATTTACTAAGGTAATCGCTAATAGAGTCAGGATAACCTTGGACTTTAGTCAACCAAATGATCAGGCAGGCTTTCGAAAAGGATACTCGACAATAGATCACATTCACACTATTAATCAGGTGATAGAGAAATGAGCAGAATATAGCCAACCCCTATATATAGACTTCATTGATTACGAGAAAGCATTTGACTCAGTGGAAAGCTCAGCTGTCATGCAGGCATTGCGGTATCAGGGTGTAGAAGAGTGCTATGTGAAAATATTGGAAGATATTTATAACGATTGCACAGCTACTATAGTTCTCCATAAAGTCAGCAATAAAATTCCAATCCGGAAAGGTGTCAGGCAGGGAGACACGATCTCGCCAATGCTCTTCACTGCCTGCTTACACGAGGTATTCCGGGGACTGGAATGGGAACAGCTGGGGATAAGAGTTAATGGAGAATACCTGAGTAATTTGCGATTCGCTGATGACATTGCCTTGCTAAGCCACTCAGGACAAGAACTGCAAAGCATGATCAATCAGTTAGACAGGCAGGGCAGAACGGTGGGGCTAAGAATTAACATGCAGAAAACCAAAGTAATGTTCAACAGCCTAGCAAGGGAACAGCAGTTCGCCATTGGTAGCGAGGTGCTGGAAGTAGTAAGAGAATATGTCTACTTAGGGCAGGTAGTGACCTCAGATCCGGATCATGAGAGGGAAATAACTAGAAGAATAAGAATGGGGTGGAGCGCATATGGCAGGTTCTCTGAGATCATGAATGATAGCTTACCAATATCCCTGAAGAGAAAAGTATACAACAGCTGTATCCTACCGGTACTCACCTATGGGGCAGAAACGTGCAGGCTAACAAAGAGGGTTCAGCTTAAGTTAAGAACAACGCAGCGAGCTATGGAAAGGAAAATGATAGGTGTAACGTTAAGAGATCGAAAGCGGGCGGAGTGGGTGAGGGAACAAGCGCGGGTTAATGACATCTTAGTTGAAATCAAGAGGAAGAAATGGGCTTGGGCAGGGCATGTAATGCGAAGGCAAGATAACCGTTGGTCCTTAAGGGTAACGGAGTGGATTACAAGAGAAAGCAAACGTAGCAGGGGACGGCAGAAAGTTAGGTGGGCGGATGAGATTAAGAAGTTTGCGGGGATACTGTGGCGGCAACTGACAAAGGACAGGGTTAATTGGAGAGACATGGGAGAGGCCTTTGCCCTGCAGTGGGTGTAGTCAGGCTGATGATGATGATATTTCGTTGAACCCACAACACCACACCGCATAAGCACCACGCAACCGGATACGAAAGATGGCCTGAAGGGAGAGCTTCGGAGACCTGTCGCTGTATTTCCTGCCTGAAATGCGGCGCAAGGAATGATCGCGGTTTCGGTGGACAGGGCAGCAGACACAAGTGACTGCCGACTTCCTGGCACACAAACTGCTTGATTTCGGCAGAAAGGCGATAGGGTTTAATGTCCATGGCGGATCAAAACACGCCGCTTGCGTAGCTCATCAAATCTCTACAAAGTTCGCAGACCTTCGCAATGGCAGCAGGACTTTTTGCAATGGCCTTGTTGAAGGCGTCATCATCGGTACCTTTCAGTACGTGCCTAATCTTATCTACGCCCGCTATATTTGGGTTGAAGCGTTTCCATAACTCCACGATGTCCTGGATATAACTTTTGAAGCTTTCTCCTGCCTGCATGCTGCGATCACGAGCGTAGACGCTTCGAAGCACGAAATTTGCGAAAGGCAGGACGGCCGGATAGTCCAGCAAAGGTTGTCTTGAAGGCAGGCCATGTGGTGATGCCTGAATCACGGTTATAGTAGGACGTTTTTGACAACATCAGTTAAGTAGAATATTACGGACTTAAGCCTGAGAGCTTCATCTCAGTGATTTTGCCTGAGCACTCGTTCGGACGCTGAGAGACTGTCCTAGACATCTTGGCAGTAGCTGATACTGAAGTTAGTGGAATCTCGCTCACGTAAAGCGTAAAAACAGGCGACAGGTGGATGCCGGTCCTCGCGCTGCTGACTTATCACCGCCATGGGAACGGACCCCGTGCGACTGCGGCGTTCCAGGGCGGTGTCGGAGGTGTGGATCGTGGCACCTCCCCCATGTGACCAAGGTCTTGGTCATGGCATCCACCGCAGGCAGCACTCAGGTCCCAAAAGAACAAGCCAGCCAGCCGGAGGCCGCAGGTACAACTCGAGACTCGCGCTATATCCCCCAGCCATGAGGCTCGATAGTGCTGAGCTGCCCGCGTCTTCTTCTTACAATGAGCAGTTTTAAGCGGTATCCAGATAGTTTGGAACATCTAACTGGCCAGCCATCTTGTTCGCATAGACCCCTCAAATAGTCATTAAAAATTGATATAGGCAGATAAAAGATCACACATTGTGCAAGGAGCAGTGCTTTTAGTTTTGCATTCTACTTTGGAGCGCTGAGGCGTTACAGCGGGGGACGGGATTTTGGTGATACAATGATAACATAAGACAACACAAACTTTTCATGCCTTGATAGAATTTTTATCTGGAAATGACAAACACGACTGTGAAAAATTGGAAACTATAGATAAGTCGATGCATCTCGACCATCTGCTGTTCTTTTTTCTGGTATACGCGCGTACTTTTGGTAGTAACATGATAGAGGAAACGTTAAAATTTTAAAGAGAGGAAAGAGGCAGTCGCGACAACAATTGCGCGCCTTCTGTCGTGCATGTGCCGCCTGGGATCGTTGGCCATTAAGAGTGCATGCAGGCTGTGATGGAAGAGCAGGCGAATATTCGTCGTCCGTTCGATCTACTTACTCGCGGGAATTTGCCCTCCGAGAATGGAACCCCTTCAACCGCTTCACCCACGTTGTTCCCCTGCGAGACATGCGGCGACGTGTTCCCCAGAAAAGAGGCTTTGGATGAGCACCGGCTGAGCAAGCATCCGCAGATGCAGCAACGAAGGCACCGCTGCTCCTTGTGTACTTACTCCACCGATAAAACGTAAGCCGAGGTTTGACAATGCATTGTACTTTGCTATCAATTCTTCGTATAGGACGCGAAAAATAGGGGCCTTAGACTTAAGCGAACGTCAACCAATATTTGGCGCTCTTTGACACTCGGTTACACATAAAAAAAAAACTGCCAGGACATTTTGCCAACTGAAATGTTGAGAGGGGAAAGCCGAGAACACTATGCCGTGACGACTTCCGGCGGATGTAACGTCACACCATTCCCGTGGCTTTATATATACCCAAGTTATAAATATTTCAGGGATCTTAGTGTTAGTTACGCTTAATTACACTGTAGTGTAGGACGTCTTCGAAGGCGCTGCGTCGCGAACGGATAGCGGTAGGTCTCAGTTCAGTCCCGAGGCAGCGATCAGCGCACACGCACGAGCATCGGCGCCGTTGTCTTCGTCCTCTTCTTCCTTACGTCAGCCGCCCAAAGTTCGGGAGCCGAAGGCCTGTCTTACAACAAATTTTTGTATCTAATTTGAAACAAATCCGACGTTTTTTCGAGAATTACGTGACAATTTTCACTATTCCCTGATGACTTAGGTGAATGTGGCGTCGAATTTTTCCCATGGCTGTATTGACGTCCGCGTTTTTCGACACAATTTCGCCATTTTTACCTGTAATTAGTGAACTATTTTTTCTGCAGTCATCAAACTTCTCTTCTAGGTTCATTTTTTCCTCCTCTATTTGAAGTGTTCATTAGTTTCCTTCTACCGTTTTTACTTCCCGAGTTAAATGCGTGTGACAAGCTTTGTTAACGGACGGACGACAGTATGAGCCATTAGATGTGTTTTCGCCTTAATACGCCCGCAACACCGAGTGTTTTCAAGCATTGCGCTTCTCTAAGCAAAGGGAAGAGAGTGCGATAACTTCGTGTTCACTTCGTTCAAGAGTCAAATGCGCTGTTAAATCTGATTGCATGTCTTCGCATTCCATGGCGAAGCAGTCATATACTTTCGTCTTCATTCAAAACGAATGTCATTCAAGCAGCGCTTTTATGGCAGCGGCGGTTCACGTCGTAGAGCAGTCTTATCGACCTGCACTAATAAGGTGATTCAAGAAGACACCATAAATCGCAGCCAGAAACGCAAGTGGTTAAGCAGCGCCCGTTTGCTACGCATGGAAGCGTAGTGGCGAATAGCGTGTTCACTTGTTGGCGTTGCCCGGCGGTGCAATGTGCACTGATTGGCAGTGAACTTGAGCGCGCGAAATTTATCGGCAGTTTCTAAGTACCAGTACATGTGTGCACCGCATCTTGTCCTTTTATCTTATACGTAATTTAAAAGAAAAGTAATGTGTTTGACAGGGCTGATCAAAGATTCATCATGTTGCTGCATGGCAGTCGCTTCTGCACCATCTGGCTGCGATACGCTTCTATCGTAGCCATGTAAGACAAGTAGGTGAACGGCCTGCCGTGGTGTTTGTATGATGGAATGGGTATTTCACTCTTCCTCCGCTCAGCCAGCGTTGAGCTTGTCTTATTAAGTGCGCCACTTCGCCCTTTCTGTTATCTTTTCCCTCATAGAAGCGATTTCAAGAGACACGCACGGATCCACACTGGCGAGCGGCCTTTCGTGTGCGGCGAGTGCAGGAAGGGTTTCAAACGGCGAGACGAACTCGTCGCCCATCGGGTGGTCCACACTAGGGAGAAACCGCACGAGTGCCCATACTGCAGTCGCGGTTTCAGCGACGCTGGCAGCCTCCGTCGTCACCGCAGAGAATGGCACCCTTCTAAAGACACGTCTAGGCCTTTTTGTTCTTACTGCAGAAAAACCTTTTCCGGGCAGGACAACTTTAACAGACACCTGCAGACGCACCCGCAGGTGACACTCCCCATCAGCTGCCATGCCGCTCCGGAAGAGGTTCCCGCAACAGAGCCAAGCGCAGAACTACGAGCGTGGGAACTGCAGCCTCTGGTACCCTTTGCAGATGACGACCTGTGATCGCACAGGTCGTCATCCCGACCCCGACCTCCCCTCCCCGACCCCGACCTCCGACCCCGACGATCAGGAACTCGAATGCACTCCCGCTTACTCCTTTAAAGACATTGTTTTACATTATCAATCTGGCCATGGTCTTTATCCCCGCCCGTGTAAAGGTCTCTCAAAGGCGGAGGAGCGGCTTTTGCTTCGCCTGTATACCAATACTTTGCTGTGCCCGGCAGCTCTCAAACACTTCGACCCTTCTTTCTCGGGCAGCTGTCCGCACTGTGCGGAGAAGTCTTCGGACATTTACCACATGGTGTGGGCCTGCCCCTCCAACCCTGCTATCACCCCTCACCCCAACCCAACCCGGGAGGACTGGGAGGCGACCCTGCTCGGCTGCTCTGACCTGCAGGCCCAACGGGCCTTGGTCGCGCGAGCCCGGGCGGCGGCCGACGCCACTGGGGTCCCGAACTAGGGACCTCCACCTAGTACTTGTAAGGGCTGGCCCCCTCTGGGTCAGCTCATGCAATACCTCCAGTAGTGCATGTGTAAATAAATGTTTTCCACCACCACCTGTGATCGCACCGTGGTTCGATCGAACAAACTGAACCCCTACGCAACAAGCGGCAATTAAGAAGCAGTGCTGAAGTGCGTTGGTTGCGAAGCCAACATGAACGAAATAAAGAAAAAAATATGCAGCGGCGGAGTGACGCCCCGCTATTTTCTTCGCTGGTATGGGGAGTAATTCTAGACCAATACAAAGCGTATTGAAGTCCTACGCCTTTGGAGCGCTCTGCCTAATTTATGTATGACGCATGCACAGGCCTGAGGAAAAATGGGCAGACCACAAATACGGTACAGACAGCACTGTGAAGGAGCGTGCAAGGTGTGCATATAAATGCACGGTGCACCCTTCATAATAGACACCTTTAGCACACTATGTACCGTTTTACCGCTAGCGTCACCGGAGTACCGGAAGCCCGCCAACCACCAAAGCGCATGCTCAGGTCGCCTCGAATGCGCCAGGTACCGGGCAGCCGCACGCACTCTTGCAGCATCGGGACCATTCAACGCGTGCTCACTGCCGGTTGGGGGAATCCCGGGACCCCGGTAATGGTAACGGTAACACGGTACACGGTATTCTACAGGTGTCTGATATGCTCGCTTATACGCACGCGCATTTCTCTCGGGTGCGGCGTTTTCGAGAATTCAACCGCTAGGAGCCGCCTCTCACATCCAATATGGCAGGCTTTGGTGGAAAAGGAGTTTGCGCACGCGAGCGTTTTTATTAGTATTCCTGTAGTACAAATGTTTAGCTCGTCACACCTAAGTTGCAGGCATATCCTACCTGTTATTCTGCGCTATCAATCCGCGAAAGGCCGGTGTGGCGCAAAATGTTCGCGCTTTAAGCCTTATCGCAAACTGAGAGCAACGGCGTGACAGTTATTTCTCGAGCACAGGCCTCGATATTCACAGAAGACGACAGCTCTGCACGAGACTCTGTCGAATATTCATTTCACTGAGTAGCTTTTTTACATTGGAATAACTAAACTACAATGAAACGGAAATCGTAGGTTGCTTCAGACGGCATGCAGAACCGACACGAAACTAAGTGCTAAACTATAAACAGAAAAGCACCCGGATAGGAGTAACTGGCTCGTGATGTAGCGCAATCCCGAAGGGGTGGTTAGCTACTCCTCATAACAGGAGTATATAGTCTACTACTATGTTTGGGAGGTATTGGGGCAGTGCTAGAAGGAGTAAAGTGCTATCGTTCTCTAGAGAAGAGTTGATCTTTTAGTAAATGTTAAGCTCTCATGGGAATGAGCATGACAATAATAGAAGTGTTATATACTCCTTTGCAGCTGACTTTATAGTACATTTCAGGAGGGTGTGTTCTTGTTAAGTAGCTTTTACACGAAATGTTTGGAGCAGTTTGCCTTACTATAAGGTGGCATTTATGATTCCCAGAGCAGTAAACATTACTTGGTGAAGAAGCCAATTTTGAAATGCAGTACTCCTGTGGAAGCCTCATTTAGACTTTTGTGTTCAAGAATGAATGCGTCAGTAAAATTACAGTGTCGAATTTCAAACAGTAGTTTTATTGTGTAATAAATAGGAGCCAAGTGTGCGGCAAGTTTCTTTCGATGTTTGCAGAGAACCAACGCCTTGTCCCCTGTAGGAAAGAACAGTGTTTCTTTGACCCGCGCTCTCTTTGGTTATCCGATTTGGAACACCCAAACGAATGAAAATAGAGATGCCGCTGTTGCAAGCATGCAAGGAGGGAGCCTTGAAAAACTTCGTTGTCAGCATGCAAGAATATCATGCTATCATTGGTTAGAAGGCACGACGGCAAAAGAGGCTCCTCCTGAAAGAAATATTAGAAAAAGAAAGTCAGCGCGCATAAGCAATTACACCTGAAAGATTGGTGTATGAGGTGCTTCAAATCTAATCTAAGTGAAGTTTACACAAGGAATTCAGAGGACATTTCTCTATAAGGTAGGCATTGTTGAAGTTTAAACATTTTTCAGGGCAAAACATTAACAATAGTAGTACATAGTAGCTGATACACTAGTTAGTACATAGCTGAATCCTTTCGGATGACAGAGGCTGAACGGAGTTTTCAGGATACCACAAGTTGCACCGAAAACCGCTTTTGTAACCCTTAATGCAATACGGCAGAAGGAAATCCGCGTCGATCAAGAACATCTTCCCTATAACACATAAAACTGCAAAAATAAAATATTCTCGCCGGGCCGTTTCTGCATTCGCACTGCCTTCGGTTGCTGGCCTCTACTGAGAGGATCATTGCGGCAGTTTTTTTTTTCACTGGTAAGAAGGTTCCTCACGCGTTCCAGATACAAGATCAAAAGTGCTTCTTGAAATCGGAGTATGCAAAAAAAAAATACTGTGCTGTGCACGGACGCAACGCACAGACGCTTAGCACACACGAAGCTTGCACGCAATTTCCTTTCTGGAAGGAGCCCCAGCCGCACATTCTGAGGGCGCCGTCATTCTGTGTATGGGTGAAAAGCACGGCAAGGGCGATTAGCGCAGCAGTCGGAGCGGTTCTCTTTTAAAGCGAAAGCTTTACTACTTGCACTTTCAGCCTTTGCCGTGGCGCGGCGGTGCCACGATTGACCTTTAGTTGACCTCTGTGTGACGTCATGTGTGACATCACGCCAAAGAAAAGGGCGACCGACTCTCGCCGTCGCAATCCGCGGCGGTGCCACCATCGGCGCCTAACGTTTGCGCTCTCCGCTAGGAGCGCAACAGGTGCTTTGTGACGTCACGCCGAAGAGAAGGGCGACCGACTCGCGCCGTCGCAAGCCGCGGCGGTGCCACCACCGGCGGCTAACTCCTGCGCTCTCCGCTAGGAGCGCGATTGTGGCATTACGCTGAAGAGATTAGGCTCGACTCACGTCGCTAGAAAGCAGTATTCGCTATCTCGCGCCGTCCGTGTGCGACGGCGGTGCACATGAAGGGCGTCCTGACTGGACTGGATTGTACTGGACTGCATTAGAATGGATTAGATTAGATTAGATTACATTCGATTGCATTGAATTACATTGGATTGGATTGCATTGGTTTGAATTGTATAACAGATGCATCGCCACAAGTCTAACCGCAAGTACCACCACCAGCTACACTACCAGCTGAACCATGGCGTAGGTACGGATATTGCTTTCGCAATTACCGGGCTTAATCAAGCTAAGCCAGAGCGAATTTTTGTAATTTATATGGCACGCCTGTAAATAGAAAGCTATCACCGTACTCCGTACTCCACCGCCTCCATATCCCACCCGCCGCCGCGGTGGCTCAGTGGCTATGGTGCTCGGCTGCTGGCCCAAAAGACGCGGGTTCGATCCCGGCCGCCGCGGCTAGAATTTCTTTGGAGGAGAAATTCTAGAGGCCCGTGTGCTGTGCGATGTCAGTGCACGTTAAAGAACCCCAGGTGGTCGAAATTTCCGGAGCCCTCCACTACGGCGTCTCTCATAGCCTTAGTCGCTTTGGGACGTTAAACCCCACAAAACCAAACCAAAACCAAACCATATCCCACCCCAAACCTGTATTCTGTGCTGCTTTGCCGTTACATTATCAGCCAGAGTTGAAAAGAAAACATTCTACACAAGTGTGTCTGTTTGGGGGAAGTGTTCAAGGTAGAAGGAACGCCAACCAAAAAATAAAAAAACGAAAAAATGAAAAACGCTACGGGATACGTTGACAGGATGGCGGCGCCCAGCTCACCCACTTCGGAATAAATACATGTCACCGCTGGATTCCTCGACGCGATTGCTCGCAAAAATGGTAGCGGTTCGCTTTTATTTCGCACGGCTTGCCCACGCGTAGAGGAATAACTGATAACTAACGCCTGTTTTTCAGATAATTTGGCAATTTTCAAGCTCTTATACCTAACTAAGTGCCGTGTGTATACCTCGCAAGAACGACACCTGGTGAAGCAGTTGTCTAGCTTTCAGACACTTGTTACATTTTCATCAATTTGCAGTTTCTCTTCTTGGAACGAAAAAAGGCACGCAATGCACGCAGCCTAGCTATCAGTAATTACGGATGAAAATTTCTTCAACACACCGTTGATGTGCTTTCTCGTCTTGTCTCTAGATGGCGCTGCCGTTTACGCGTGCCATTTTAGTTTCCCCTTCAAGTGGAGATGTGAGGAAACATTTGATGATGATGAAATCGGATTTCTTGATGGATTGATGGTTCGGACTCGCAAACAATCACATTACTCGACGGCGGGAGAAGAAGGTTAACTATTTATTAACACATGAAGCAAGAAGAAGAAACACGCGAGGAGAAAAGTTTTTACAACATTACTGAACCGTTGATTACACGACATCAGCCCCCTTAACCAGGAGCGTTTCGTTTTTAAGGCTTCTGTCTCCGCCCTAGTTAGGGACAGCAACCAATAATAAAACAGGCGACACTTCTCTCCAATCAATGCCCAAGGAAAGGGATAATACAGTTTCCGTCAGGCAATCAAAAACTGGGGAGAGTATGCCATCCAGTCGAACACTTCGGAAAGGAGAGGTTCCGAGGACGCACACAAACAGCACTGAACTCGCTGCACTCCAATTTTCTGCCCTCCCCCCCGCTTTCCCCTCCGCGCACGTGCACACGGGACGCACGCATGCCGCGGGAACAATCACTGAAGGTGATGGTGGTAGTGGTTTATTTAAAGATAAAAAAGTGAAGCAAAAGAGTGTTGCCGGCCGCGGCAATTGCTGTCTAATATCTTAAGCACCCGAGCTGCAGCCGGCGGAAATGAAAGGGAAAGGGAGAGGATAGTGAGGAGAAGTAAAAATTCGCTGTGGCTTAGCTTGGTTAAGCCCGTTAATTGCGAAAGCAATATCCGTACCTACGCCATGGTACAGCTGGTAGTGTAGCTGGTGGTGGTGCTTGTGGTTAGACTTGTGGTGATGCATCGGTTATACAATCCAATACAATCCAATTCAATCCACTCCAATCCAATTCAATCCACTGCAATCCAATCCAATCCACTCCTATCCAATCCAATGTAATGTAATCTAACCAAACCTATTCTAATCTAATCTAATCTAATCGAATTCAATCCAATCCAATCCAATCCAATCCAGTCCAGTCCAGTCCAGTCCAATCCAATCTAATCTAATCCAATCTAATGCAATCAAGGTGAAATGAAGGTCAATGGTGGTCACCGCCGCGGTACGACAAAGGCGTGAAAGTGCAAGTAGTATTGCTTTCGCAATAATAGAGGGGAGCGACCGCAAGAAACGACAGGGGAGAGCTTTGTACACTAATTACAAAATACAAAATTAATCAAGTTCGTGCCGCTCGCGCGCTAATGTCCAAGCATTGTCCGAAAATAAGTGCGCGCTAGCGGCCACTGCGCACAATCACTTACAAAAGAAGTAAACTCTATGTACATAGCAGCGCGCACGTATATAGCGTCCTGTCTCGGACTAATCGCGGGCGCGGCACAATGCACTAGCGGCCGGGGTGGGCCGCCCGGCCGCGTATACCGTCCGAGGAAGCACCCACGGAGCGTTCGTGTCACGCGTGCACTACCTGGCGAAGAGCAAGCGGGAAGTCAAGCCCGCCTGCTCGATGAACGCACAGAGGCTCACCATTGTTCTGTCACGGGTGCGCGCACTGCCGCGCGGCCACAGGAGCGCTTCGAAACTGTCCGGGATGATTCCCTGCGCCCTGTAGGCCGCGAGCATCTCGCGACGTGGCACTGCAGAAGCGGTACAGCTAAGGAGCATGTGCCCCAATGTCTCCACTGCGCCGCAGTCAGTGGACGCGTCTCTCGACGAAGGTCCGTGGCGCACCCGTCTTTCGCCGAGCCACACGCAGCCGACGCGCACTCGGATGATCATCGCCCGCTGGAGGCGCGACAGTGAGCGCGCGCCTAAAGCCCGCGCGCCGACGAGAGAAATGCGCTCTCCTTGCGCGATGCGAGGGTCCGGGTGTTGCTGACGGAGGTGGCCGTAGATCACCGCACGCACGTCTTCCAGGGCGAGCGGTTCGTCGCTGGGAGGAAGATGATGTGCGGCGGTGGCGAGCTCGTCGGCTTGCTCGTTGGCGCGGATGCCGCAGTGACCGGGCACCCACTGCACGCGAATACTGCATCTGCGCTCCGCGAGGCGCTCAATGAGCTCGCGTAACGCGCAAAGCAACGGGGTGCCACTGCCGGGAGTCTACAGGCGGCTAAGGGCGGCACGGGAATCACACAGCAGAGCACATCTGGGTGGTGGCGGAGTAAGGGTGAGCACCAAGTCCAAGCCCAGGCGAAGACGCAGTAGCTCCGCCGTGGTCGAAGAGCCCAGGTAAGCCACTCTTTGCTGGCGGTGCAGCTGCAGGGCGGAGATGGCGGCCTCTGCGGCGAGCGAGCAGTTTTCGCTCAGCACGGAGCCGTCAGTGTCACAACCAGATGATAGCGCAGTTGCTCGTAGATGACGGCTCCGGCTAGCTGCTGCACCGCACATAGGTGTGTGCTGCGTTTTCCCGCGATGCCGACGATCTCTCGCTGTACCTCCGTCGTGAGGTGCCAGGGGAGCAGAGGCTGTAGGAGGGCGTGGCGCGCGTCAGCTGGTCATATTCCTGCAGTGCCGCGCCCATTGTTGAGCGCGGGAATTGAGGTAGGTGCTGCAGGAGTTCCCCGCCGTGTGGTCCGCGGTGAAGGCGGTCGATGTGGTGCAGCGAGCGCTGCGTGGCCTGCAGCTGCAGCGGCCACGCGCCCGCCTCTTGCGAGTTTCCGGGTAGAGGGAGTCCGCAGCGCTTTGCGATGCTGCACCTCCAGTGCCTTCCATGATGGTTTGCGCACCGTGACGAGGGGCAGCGCGTAGAGTATCGCCCCTAAGGCTGCGGCGTTGTAGAGGCGCAGCGCAGCTTGCTGACAAATCTCCTGGCCCCGGGCGGTGAGCTTGTGCACGGTGGCTGTAGTCCTCTTCATCTGCTGGCAGGCCCTGGTCGCCGCGGGGCGGAAGGAGAGGCGCTGGTCGATTTCCAGGCCGAGGTACCCCACGGAGCTCTTCCACGGCAACGGCGTCCCAGGCAACGTCAGCGGCGCCAGGCGGGCGCATCTGCGAGCTCCGCAGGCCATGGCTGCAGACTTCTACGCGCAAAGCGCCAGGCCGAGGCCCCGCAATCGGTCGCCGATAGCGTCAAGGGACCCCTGGAGGCGGTCTCTCACGCGGCAAGCCTCGCCCGGAGGTCCCAAGCACCACAGAGCGATGTCGTCCGCGTATATGGAGATGTACACGCGGTGCCGGTCGCCTGTGGGCAGACAGCCCGGCACTGCCGACATCGCCACATTGAACGGGAACGGAGACAACACCGACCCCTGCGGCACGCCTATATCCACCGGGCGGGGCTGAGAGAGAGCCGCTCCCACGCGCACGCGAATAGTGGGCGCGTTGAGGAATCCCTGCACATAACCCAACAGACGACCGGCCACGCCCGCCTCTTCCAGCATCGCGAGAATTACCGCATGGTGGACGTTGTCAAACGCACTCGACACGTCGAGCAGCAAGAGCAGTGCTACCTGCCGCGCCGCCACGGCGTGCTCGAGTGCGGAGACAACGTCCGCGATTGAATCTGCCGCGCAGCGCATTCCGCGAAACCCTGTCTGACGCTCGCCGAACAAGTCCGCCTCCGCTGCCCGCGCATGCAGGCGTTGGAGCGCCATATGCTCCATCAGCTTGCATGCCGCCAACGTTAGCGCCACTGGCCGGTATCCGCTGAGCTCCGTGGGTGGGCGGCCTGGCTTCGGTATCGGGCAGACGACCGCTGTGCGCCACTCCTCAGGTAGCACCCCGTGTTCCCACACCAGGTTGAGCTGCCGCAGGAGGACTTCACGTTGCTCCGCGTCCATGTTGCGCAGCATCTGGTAGGTAACCCCGACTGGCCGGGGAGCTGAGCGGCGGGTGCAGTGGCGCAGCGCGTCGTTTAGTTCCGCCGCTGTGAAGAGCGCGTTGCACGGGCCGTCATCGGGAGCGGGGAAAGAGACCCTGGCCTCGAAACTGGGGCCCGATGTCGTCAATGCACTGCTCGCGGGGCGCTGTGGCGCAAATCGGTCAGCAAACTGCTCAGCCAGCTGTTGGTTTGTTTGGCCGCTCGAGATGGCGAGAGCGGCCAGGGGATGAGGGTTCGCCTGAGGTGTAGTGATGCGCCGCAGGGTGGTGAAGAGCCGCCGCGAGCTGCGATCCTTCTCCATCGTGTTGCAGAGCGAAGCCCACTGCCGTCGATAGAGCTTGTTGGAGTGACGTCTTGCCGCTGTGTCTAGCCGATTGTAGACGTTCCAGTATTCTGCCTTGTCCGTCCGTCGCGCCCTGCGCTCCGCCTTGTCCTTTTGTCGCGCAGATCGAGCAGCTTATTGTCAGGTGTTGGCTGACCTGCCCGCACCTCTGCGCGACGTGTGGCTGCGACTATGTAAAAAAAAGGAAAGCTGACGCTGAGGGGTCCAGCGTCCAGCGGCAACCACAGCCCAACCATGGGCCCCCTCCAAGCATCGGACGCTCAGTGACCCATCGGCGCCACATCGCGCACCGATCGTCCACCGTACACCCGCGTCCCCACAGAAATCCGCAGGGAAGCGAGAAGGCTACAAAAAAAATGGCTGAGGCTTAACTTGGTTAAGCCTGGAGAATGCGAAGCATCATCGTGTCGCGTAATTTGGAGGCGCACAACCACAGCGACGGCGCGAGGTGGGCCTCCGTTTCTCCACTGCCATGACGTCATTGTGTCACGTGGTGTGGCATCATCGTGTCACGTGATTTGGAGGCGCACAACCACAGCGACGGCGCGAGGTGGGCCCCCGTTACTCCACTGTCGTGACGTCATCGTGTCACGTGGTGTGACGTCATGTATCACGTGATTTGGAGGCGCGTAATCACGGTGAAGGGCTGAAGTGGTAGCTAAAGTAGTATGCTTCGCATAAAAATTGGCAGAGGCATAGCTTGGTTAAGCCGGGAAATTGCGAGAGCAATTTCCGGGCTATCCGGGTGAGCTGCTTTCTCCTTCTGTTTCCCTGTAGACGGCATGGTTGCATACAGTAGGAAACCTCCGCCGTGACTACCGGCGCTCTACACGGACGGCACCCAGATCAAGAGATGTTGAACGCATTCGCCTGGCTGCGTAATATGCACGCCATTTAGCTAAACGTTGTTCCCGCTCTTCACCCGCTTCTTGCGCACGCCGGCGCTTCTTGGCTGCAGCACATCGTTGCAGCTTCACCTTATACACATCATCCGACATATCGTGGAGGATTCGCTGGGACAACTGCGACGAGCCGAGTTGGGGGGCCGCTTTTCAACAGCTGGTATGACGTCACACATAGGTCACGCTAAAGGTCAATGGTGTATTCTCCGGGACGGCGGCCATGAGCGGAAACCTCGAGCAGTATTGCTTTCGCAATAAAAAACATCCACTGGCCACAAACACTACGACCGCAGGCATTAAAACACTGCACTGCAGAACGCTGCGCGCTAGAAAGTATCTGTGGTGGGGAGGCAAACCGGCGACAGAACGAGCGTTCTGGCGACGATGCCGCCAGCAACAATAGAGCAGCCACCGACATTCGTCGCGTCGTGCGTCCGCGTGCGTCCGCGGTGCGTCCGTCGTGCGTCCGCGGTTCCATGAATTCGGTAACGCTTCAACCGGGGACAGGTGTAGATGTTAAAGTCTCGCTCCCTGCACTGTGCTGGAGGCTGGATGACACATCGGAAAGTTCAGCAAACTTCACAGTGCCCCTCAGGGGCACTACAGCACGGCCAGCTAAAAGCGACTCCGAAAGTCAACACGCTGCTCGGCCGTTTCGGCCGAGATACCCGAAACCCAAGCCTCTTTACCCTCGGAGCGCCAAACACCCGTCTTCCCGGCAAGCGCGACGCAGTTTTGTGGGTCAATCTACCATGCCATCTCAAGCTGACGCACGCGAGGGCGTCTTTCTCGGCCGGCGTGGCTCGGTCCAGAATCACGTGACGCCCCCTCCTGTTCTCACTGGCCCTCTGCCGGAGCCCTCTTCAGGCGCGGCGTCGGCGTTTTTTTCTGTTCCGCCAGAACCCGAGAATTTACCAAAAACGTCCATTACGGCGGCAAAAAAAAACGCTTCCGATGCCGTCGAGGCCGACGAATCGCCCGGAAAAACGCTCCATGCCGGCCACGCTTTACGCCAAGCTCATGTGGCGCCACTACCGCTACGTTCGGTTTCGCGCAAATAACAAAAATGTTTTATAAACCCTAACTAAATGTTAAATACACTTTTGTTGCAGTCATAAGGTGCCTTCCCAGTTGTCCAAAAATCCGGCTTGCGAAGCGGATTCGCTCGCCGCAGAAGCGAGGACCTGTTCTCATCTATCGACGCCCGGGCGAGGTGGAACTGCCGCGCCGCTGCTATTTCTCGCTTTTGCAGACCACGTTGCCGCTCGCGGCGTTGCGATCACAGAGGCATACTACTGTCGATCAATATTGACGCGCAGACGTCACCGAAGCTCAGAGAATGACGAGGAATAAGTCCACGCGTCGACGCGTATTTTCACTTCCATGGGTCGAATTTGCGGCTATTTTGTCTGCGATTGAAACTATTTATGTACGGAAACCTAAAAACCGAAATAAAAGCGAAAGTGATGCCGCCACGTGACTGCCTGAAAAGCACTCTAACCGTCAATTGACTCCTGTTACTCTAGAGGATGAGTTCAAAATAAACGCGGAAACAGTTGCGTTTAACCCGATTTAATAGGAAAATTGACCGCACAGGCCAATAATTTGAGGTTTCTAAAAATTCTCGGAGCCTGTAGATCGTTTTCCGCTAGTAAAAAGACGAGCTCAGAATCCTCTTCAGTGCACTTTTAAGTCTCCTTACGTGCCGAAATGCGAAAGCAATCTGCTAACCGGCATTAGGGCAATCTGCTGGACCTGCGCCGTACATTGCTAGGCGGGACTTCAGTGGGTACCGCATGACGGCGCTACGACTGCACGCTAAGCAAGGAGGAAATTTAGCGGAAACGGAGGACATTTGTTACTCGCTTGGTTGCAACATCTGTAATTAACATACTCAAAATTGCTCATGCTGGCATAAGTACATATCTCGAAGATACGTTTTTGAGAACTCTGCATTGACTAGATCGATGCGCCTTTATTCAGCTTCAAACGTCGAAGTGTCCCGGCGGAAACTTGCATAACCTAAAGTATATTGAATACCATGCAGGAAATATTAATGCGTCGTGGCGGAGTAGCAGCGTCCCCGTCTCGGACGCCTGCGACTGGATGTGATTATCACCTAGACCCCAATATCTTTTCTTATTATCTTAATTATCATACAAGTGCGGACACTCTTGCGGACAGCCTTTGCCTACAACATCCGTCCACGCCATACTAGAGCAAAGAAAGGTTTTCGCAATAATAGAGATATGCTGATTAAACAGCTCGGGCGCGCTAACTTACTCGCTCGCCCACAAAGCCTACAACCTCAAAAGTGAAGGGGTTCATGGCGGCTCACTTCTCGAAAAAGCCGTGAACGAGGGAAATGCTCGGGTAAACTGGCCCCCATATTATGGCGGGGGCAATGGGCGCTTATCCCCAAAACATGCACGCTCCATTAATGTGGGCTGTGAAGCAGATCTGGCACCCTTTCCGTGGTCGGTGCACTTTTCCTCACGCCTGTACATCCGTCATATGCTCAAGCGGCTGAGTGCTCCGACCTCGCAGGGCTTTGACTTGTTTTCAGCTCGTCTGCAATTGAAATAAAATCAAATCAAATTTATTTTCCAACAAGTGGATGGTCGCCTGGTTCAAAATGTGTACAAACAGCTTGACAAAGGCCCAGGAAACCAGTAGACAACATAGCAGGAGTAAACAGCAAATTCCAGAAGTTCGACATCCAAAAGCGTTATACAATGCATACGTCACTGTAGCACGATATGAAAACAAAACAAAAAGTTGATCAATAATAAAATCAATGGGAAAAGCTCAAGAAGGCAGACAGTTTGTAAATGCGAGTATGATATTTAAAGTAAGAACATATGTATAGATAGATTATATTAGCACGAAATAGGTTCTCAATTGCTTAGGACTAAAACCAACAGTGTCTTTATATTTGTTGAGAAAAACGGGAAGATTATGAGCCAAGGATCGCAATTTGTAGTCTGTTCTAAAATGCGTCTGTTCTAATAAATTACTAACCCGTACCCGTGAAAACAATATCAGGCATTCACCTCACTGTTTGTTGTAGGCTTTTCTTTATTGCGTCTATATCGGCTTTGAAACCAACGAATTCCCGCACTGCCTTTTTCGTGGGTGGCCTTACATCTGCTTCTTTGATAATCGCTGCATTAGGGGTAGGGATTTTTTTCCGGCGCCGTGGTGAAAGCCCACGCGCATGGTGTCACAGATTCGTGAAGCTAAATAAGCTCTTCACACTGTCCGTCCATTACAGAGTCTACCGGCGGCTGCACTTCCCACTGTAGTGCTTGTTCGCTTGGTTGTGGTGCGGGAATCTCTTCCGGAGGGGTATGCAACCCTCAGACTCTGGGGTCTCTAGGGTCTCTCCTGCAGGTGCGTCTGCAGGCGTTTGTCAAGGCGGTCCTTCCTTCCACAGTGAGGACAAATGACCTAGACTTGCGGCCGTGCTGCACTGTGGAGTGAGTGTTCTGGCTCCAACCACGGATGAAGCGAAGCCCGCAGTCGACGCACTTGAACGGCTGCTCCCCTGAGTGTACCAGCTGGTGGTCGAAGAGATGAGTCCGCTGTGTGGACCGTTTACCGCATTCTTGGCACAGAAAAGCCCACTTGCTCGTGTGGGTCCGTTCATGTCCGTTGAAATTGCCTGTGTGAGGGAAAAGTGAGCAGAATGAGGAGGTTTGGCACACTGAGCGAGAGTGCCTGATAGCCGGCTCAGAGGAGGGAAATAACCATTGCATTACACAAACGCCACATGCGGCCATTCAGTTGCATGTAGCAGCGTTTACAGGGCTGCGAAAGAAGCGCACTGCAGCCAGTCGGAACTGCGGCCACTTCGACGAGGGAGCATATAAAGCTTTGATAGGCAATTTTTCTTTGCATTATATCTGAGAGAAAAATAACTTAAAAAAACACATGCATGTGTAGGTGCTTGGAAAAATGGAGAAATAGATTGCCCGCGAAAGTTCGTTGCCAGCTATTGGGAGTTGGCAGCGATAGAGAATGCGAAGATGTGAACACTCTAATCAAAGAATTTGCCGACTCGCTTCCAAGCGCAGCGACTGTAATGGTGCCCCTCTGTGTCGCAGCTGCAACTACAGGCGCGTCTACACAACTTCCGCTTCTGGACTCAGCGATTTCTGATTTCACATCGGATATCCCTACTCGAATGGCTTGATGCCTCCGTAACGGCGCAAACCATCGCATCCGTTTAAACGCTGCGTCGAACACTTCTTCCTTCTGAAGGATGTCAGAAGGCACGACAAATTCCCCATACGGTGCGGCGACATGCAATCTGTTGTAATTGCACATTTGCCTCTTGAATGAACAGCAGACTAAGTTATCGCAATCCTTTTTTATTGCGAAAGCAATACTACTTGCACTTTCACGCCTTTGCCATGCCGCGGCGGTGACCACCATTGACCTTCATTTGACCTTGATTGCATTAGGTTGGATTAGATTGGATTAGATTAGACTAGACTGGATTGGATTGGATTGGATTAGGTTAGATTACATTAAATTGGATTGGATTGGATTGGATTGGATAACCGATGCATCACCACAAGTCTAACCAGAAGCACCACCACTAGCTACACTACCAGCTGAACCATGGCGTAGGTACGGATAGTGCTATCGCAATTACCGGGCTTAACCAAGCTAAGCCACAGCGAATTTTTTGCGTAGAGAAGCGAAGTGCTTGGAAACGCTGTATTTATATGAAGTCGTGTGGCCAAAGAGCGCCAAACATTGGCCGATGTTCGCTTCATTCTAAAGCCACCACTGTTGGCGATCTATGCGAAGAATGAAGAGCAAAGCTTATTGCAGACTCAATGCTCGGCTTACTTGTGATCGCTCGAGTATGGAGACAAGGCGCAGCGGTACCTTCCGCGCGGACTAGGCTGATTCTCGCTCTCCCGGTGCTCTTCCAGGCGATTTTTCCCAAAGGACAGTTGGTTGCATGTGCCACAGGCGAACACAATCGGTGAAGTGGGTGAATTGTTTCCATCCTCGGAAGGAGAACCGAGCTGAGAACGAACATCTTCCAAACAAATAATTTTAACTCTCCTATCGCAACCGGCACTGTTAATCATCAGTCATCACTGGCACAGCATATTTCTGCAAGAAAAGGCGCAACTGTATCAACGACTTCCTCTTTGCACTTTTTATACTTTGTAATGTTGCTTCTATCATTTACTATCACAACTGCGCACGTAAACCTGAAAAACAGAATGGTGTACGGTCGACGTGCTTTGCCACGTCTTTGGTTTGCTCTTCATCATTTTCGTGTTTGCCTCTTTGAGTTCATTAAATCTTTTTCCTTCAGAAACATTTGTGTTGTTTGATATTGTATTATCGATTACATTGTCAAGTAGTCAGCACTGCTGTACGGGCTCGGTGCTTCAAGGTCCAGTGTAAACAAAATTGAATTGAAAAAAATATACTGCTTGCTCTAAGTTTTATCTTTTATCCCTACGTATTACTTTTATAATGACTAGGTCATGCGGTTTACGGAAACAAGACGGAAGTGTTTTGAAAGGTCCATATTATCAGCACACCGATTAAAAGTGCTCACGATCTTTTTACCTTAGTTGTCAAGGAAGTAGGCACGATTGGAAAGATACATTTTGCTACTAATCCTCTGGTACATAAAGATTATTATATTCTTGTTTAACTGAAGCAAGATCAATGCGCACTGCTGGTTTCGTACGCACTTCAAAATTATAGATATACAGTAGGCATCTATCATATTCTAACTGTCTGTTTAGGACATACCAAAAATGAAATTAACCATTCATGTTAAATAACAAAACGGACGTTTTGACTGAGCTCCCTGGGCTTTAACATACTTAACATCACGAACAACATCACTTTCAATTTCTTTTTCATAGCTTTCTCACTGATATAGGCTCCATAATATTCGAAGTTGATATGCATGAAATTGCTTCTCTTTTTGTCTGAGAAATATGCAGACATTGCCAAAAATAAATGAATTTAATAATCAGGCGGACATTGGCACGTGGCTATGTTACCGCACAGACGCACATGTTGACGGCTGGCGAAAGGCTGATGGGGAGCCAAAGCTAGTTACTGACCTTACCTGGGGCGTCAAACTGCAGAAGAAACAGTGCGTCAACAATAGCAACAAGCATGCACGATGTTCGCGGGAGATGAGAATGAAGGTCCCTCTCGACAGCGTTCATTTTACATCCGCCCCGCCGCGGTGGCTCAGTGGTTACGGCGCTCGGCTGCTGACCCGAAAGACGCGGGTTCGATCCCGGCCGCGGCGGTTGGATTTCAATGAAGGCGAAATTCTAGAGGCCCGTGTGCTGTCAGTGCACGTTAAAGAACCGCAGGTGGTCGAAATATCCGGAGTCCTTCACTACGGCGTCCCTCATAGCCGGAGTTGCTTCGGGACGTTAAACCCTAATAAACCAAACCAAACCAAACTTTACATCCAGTAAAGATGTGTCGAGGTAAGAAGACTTTCACTTCCAACGGAAGTGATAAGGGCGCGTGTCCGACGGCGATAAAGAGAGGCCATAAGCACAAAAGCGAAACATGATGTGTGTCACAGCTAGCTATCACAGCGGATATTTTGCTTCATAAGAAACAATTCACCTCGCGCCTTTGTTATCACAACCACTATGAATATATTTTTGTTTAGAAATAGAAATTGATTTTGAGGGCTACAGACAGTGGCGGGACGTTCTAGAGTGTCCCGTACGCCAGCTCGGTAGTCTTTTGACGGAGCAGTAGGAAACAGTCTTGCGCTGCCAAAACTACTAGACAAAATGTTTCTCCAAGAGGCCCTGTGATTATTGCGGAGTGAAACGCGCTTGAAATGTCTCATGCTGCACTTCCAGCTCTTGTCCTTGTCCGCGTTTATGTCTGGCACACAGAAATCACATTTTAAAGTGGGTAGGAAAAATGAGAGCCCTCGCCTTTTTAAAGTTTCTCAGCGGACTTGGAATAACAGTTGCCACTGATCAGAGGTGCACGGTCGTGCTTTACCGCGCGCTAAAAAGCATCCAAGTCCACTTTCTTCCACCGACCCCGTAAAACGTACCTTAACTGATTTATTGCCGCCTATACAAAAAATCCCCATTGTGGGCTGAGTAGCTTTACCGTATAGCTATCACGGGAGCACAGTTTCTATCAAATCAACCGAGAAAAAGCCTTCTACGCGACAACAGATAAGCCGATAGGGACCTGTCTTCATTTCAGTAGCCGCAGGCTAATTTCGCGCGCGAGCTGCTTGATTAGTCAGTCTCTACCGGAGGTTGCAAAAGTGGCACCCCTTTGGCCCTAGGGTCTGTATGATGTCTTAAGCAACCAATCGGTTCCGTTAGACTGGGGCTTTCTCCCGGGGGACAATGCTACTCACTGAAATATAAATTAAACAGTTTGTACTAGAAAGCTGTAGTTTGCGATGTGGCATACTACTCGAACATTTTATGCCACACCAGCCTTTCACTGATCGGTCGCGCAGAACTACCAGCTGGATATGCGTGCAGAAACGTCTCGTGCTAGCGATTTGCAATAGAAGTATACTGATAAAACGGCTCGCTCGCGCGCTGACTCGCTCGCCCACAAATCCTACCACCGCGGAATTAATCCTTGAAAAACCCTCACGCGAGAGAAACGCTTGTACGAACAGGGCAGCATATTATCTAGGGGGCACTGTGCGTTTACCTGGACAGCATGCCCGCTCTATCAGAGTCTGCTGTCAATGATACTGGCAGCGTTCATATGGTCTATCCATTTTACCTCAGGCCTGTACATGCGAAGAAGTACGAGTGAAGTACACATAGCGGCAAAGTGCTCCAACGGCACTGGCTTCGACTTGCGAAGAAAATACCAGAGCTTCACTAGGGTGTTTGTTGCGTTTTATTTTATTTCGTTCACTATCTTTCTGTTAACTATCTCTTTCACTAGCACTATATATATATATATATATATATATATATATATATATATTTTTTTTTTTTTTTTGGGGGGGGGGAGGGGGGTCTCAGGGTTCCCATGCGCTGGCTTCTTCGTTGCTGATCATTGCGGTGATGTTCCTTTTTTTTTCTGTCGAACCGAGGAGCAAGCGCAAGTGTATGACGTCACTGATCCTTGATGGCATATAAGCGCATATCACAGTGCGCCCTCTGTAGAGGCTACAGAAGGCTGCAGTTCCCTCACTCGTACTTCTTCGCTAGCTCTGGTACGAGAACCTGTTCCGGAGCGGCATGTGAGCTGGCGTGGGGTCTCTCCTCCTGGTGAGGATGCACGTTAAGGCTGCTTTTCTGGGAAACGCTCTTTCCGCAGTGACGACAAACAAGTGAACTAGACATGCCACCGAAAGTGTGCTGCTCTGTGTCTTGACGATTCAGGTTGGCAGCACTGCTCAAATGAAAAGGCCAGGAAAGGCCGTTCGCAAGTGTGGGTCAGTGTATGTCTGTTCAAATGGCCTCTGTAAGGGAAGAGAGAACAGAATGAGGTGAAATGGCACACTGAGCAAGAGAGCATCATAGCCGGCTCAGAGCAGGCAAAGCGAAATAACCGCTCCATAAACACATGAGGTCGTTCACCTATGCGCAGCAGCGTTGATATGGAGCGAAAGAAGCGTATACTGCAGCCAGTTGGCGCAGCGCGCACTGTCATGACGCCGGATAATGAGGCCCTGATGAGCGCTTAATAATTTGTCTCTTCTCTTACAATACATGAGATCAAATTACAATCAGATAAAATTACGAAATAAGTCAAACGCATGTATTGGTGCTTACAAACCGCCGAAATATGTCGGGGGCTCAAGTTCTTTGCCAAGCCACTGGATTGAGCAGCGAAGAGGAAAGCGAACATACGAACCTCTATTCGCTGATTAGCTTCCATGCGCAGCGACGCTAGTGGCGAGCACCTGGTCGGGTGAAATTTTGTCCCCATTAGAAAACCGGTTGTTACCCGCCGCACCAGGGATGGAACGCGAGGTGACCGCTTCGGTGAAGAAAATAACTCGGCTGGGTGACGTAACCACTCGCGTGCTTTTAAAGCAAACAGCGTCTGTTGCAGGTTTGTCGTGTACGGTCAAAGCGAAGTGATTAAGTCAGTATTCCGCCCATCTGAAGACGGCCAAAATAGGCCCAGCTGTGTGTTGCCTCCGTGCACTCGCAGCTCCGATCGTACAAAGACACAGTTTATCAAGGTCGCCGCACACAGACATGAACAATCGCTTTATCCGTACCCACTACCACACCCCACGTGTCTTTCGTTCGCCGTCAGCGCCCGCGTCGTGAACGGAAGCGCGGGCTCCGAACCCGACACCACCGCTGCCGCTCGAGGACTCGGGTGGACCTCCATGGAAGCCCTCGTTGACGTGGCTCACGGAGTTGTGCTCTTCGGGCGGCTTCTAGGACGAAGATGTGGCCACAGCGGCCTGAGTACCATGGTCCTGCGAAGACATCGAGGCCGGCGGCGCGCCGTGCGGCTTGGCCAGGCTTACGGGCGTCGCGTAGTACGGCTCCTTCACCGCCGTCAGCGGCATGTAGTTCTGGTCTTCGTTGGGGTCAGCCCCGGGACTCCCGAGCACCTTGATATCCGGCACGTCTAGGTAGTGCTTGCCCAGGCATTGGGTGGTCGAGACCGACCCACCGCGCCCGTCGTCGTCGCAGTCCTTGTAGTTGAGCACTGGGTTCAGGTGGCCATGCTTGATGGTGGAGTTGGCGTTGATCATGCCGTAGTCCTTAGCGTTCGTGCAGGAGCGCTGGACCGCGACGCACAGCCCGAGGAGCGCGATACAGACGCCCACGAAGAGCACGATGCGTAGGATGATTCTTAAGATCATGGCGTCGGCTGCTTATGCTATAGCGCTATGGTCAACAGAAGGAATGGTGTACCTCATCTGGCAACGGTAGAACGGATTCGCTTCCATGCGCAATTACACTAGTGGTGCTCCTTTGTGTAGAACCCGGGGCTTCATCAACACTTGTGTTTCTGCTTGTGACTTCTGGTTCCTTGTGGGATCTCCCCATTAGGGCTGGTCGATGCGTCTCAGTAACGATGCGAGCTGTCACAGCCGTATAAACGCCGCTCCAATCGTTTGTTCCTTTTGAAGAACGGCGATAGGTATGACAGCCGAGATCGTGTAACGCGGGAGATAGTTGAAGCCTATCACATCGCAGAAACGGGGCACACATGTGTTAGTGACCCTTCAGTTGGCTTGTCTAGTAGGGAGATAAATATTTTGAAAGAGCGATTGAAAACCACGTGTTAATCTTTTCATGAACATCGGTCGGCATGTGCCGTGCAATTACTCCGGGTTTTTTTTGGTCTTTGTTGTATATATAGAAGCTTCTGAATAAAAATTCTTGTAGTTGCAAGTAAGCGCTGTGTCCCCTCTGTGTCGTTGTTTGTTAGCGCCTTGAGTTGTCATAATGACAGCTTCGCCGTGGAATGCGAAGACATGCAATGAGATTCAACAGCGCGTTTCCCTCTCGAACGAACAGATGACTAAGTTATCGGTTTGGTTTGGTTTATTGTGGTTCAACGTCACAAAGCAACTCAGGTTATGAGGGACGCTGTAGTCAAGGACCCCGGAAATTTCGACCACCTGGGGTTCTTCAACGTGCACTGACATCGCACAGCGCACGGGCCTCTAGAATTTCGCCCACATCGAAATTCGGCCGCCGCGGCCGGGATCGAACGCGCGTCTTTCGGGTCAGCAGCCGAGCGCCGTAACCACTGAGCCACCGCGGCGGGTACTAAGTTATCGAACGCCTCCACTTGCTTGGACAGTGAACATGTTTGAAAAACGCTTGGCACTGTGAGCTTATTTGTATGTAGCCTGTGCCAGAGTGCCAAATATTGGCTGATGTTCGCTTCAATTTAACGTCACTACTATAGGCTCCTTATTACGAAAAATCAATAGCAAAGCGCAATGCAGAGTCAAACCTCTGCTTACTTGTTATCGGCGGAGTAAGGGCACAAGGCGCAGCGGTGCCTTTGTTGCTGCCTCAGCGGATGCTGGCTCCGCCAGTGCTCATCTAGAAGCTCTTTTTTGTGGAACAGGTCGCCGCATGTGACGCAGGGTAATACCGTGAGTACAGCGGTTCCATTCTCGGATGGCAAAATCACACGAGTACGAAGATGGACAGACGAAGAACATTCGACTGCTCTTCCATCATAGCCAGAACTTTTAATCGCCAATCATCCCAGGCACACAAAGCGCTACAGAAGGCGCGCAATTGTGGTCTCCACACACTCATTCCTCTCTTTATAGTTTGTACTATTGCCTGTATCATGTTACTACCAAAACTGTACACTCATAGTGAAAAAAAAAAAAGAACGGCAGATGTTCAAGGTGCCTTGTCTTTAGTTTAAAATTTTTCGCAGTTGTGTTTGTCGTTTTCAGTTAAAAATTCTTGCATGGCATGAACAGTTTGTGTTGTCTTCAGTTATGTTAACTATTCCACCATCAAAATCGCGTCCCCTCCTGTAGCGGTTGAGCACTCCGAGGTGCGCTGTAACTAAATCTAAAATATAAGTACTACTGCTTGCACAGTGTTTGATAGTTTCTGTAACCATATCAATTTTGTAATGACTATGCGAAGTGACCCATGCCAACAAGATGCCTGGCTGTTTATAGCTGTCCCAAATTATAGGGATGTCGTTTAAAAATACTCATTGTAAGAAAAAGATAAGGACGAGTCACCACTCTCGTGCTTCGTCGTCATCGCTGATGGTTAGAGCGTGAGTTGTGAGTTCGCAGTTTCTAAGGAAGTAGGGAAGTTTACATGCTGACATGCTGTTGTAAACCTCAGGGAACTTGAATAATATTATAGTTTTGGTTAACCGGCAGACGCACAATTAGCGGTACTGGTTTCATGGTCACTCTAATGAATATAAATACGTCGCATATCTGTATCATTCCTATACAGTTGGGAAGGATGCGCGAAAAGAAAAGAAGTTTTCATTGATCTTAATTTGCCATGCCTGCGTGCTTAAGCTAATAAAGGCACTTTGTACAGCTTACGTTTAAAAGCGATTTATTTTATGTATTCGGTTTTAATGTTTTGTCTACCTTTGAAATGACACATGCTTGTAAGCTACGCTTGTAACGCTACGCATGTCCTGTGTTCACCGGTGTTCGCCAAGAAGGAAAGCTGTTTCTGTGGCTATGGGTGGCACGCAAGCGTCGCAATCTGAAAGTTTTGGGCTCAATTCCCCCGCATCTTTTAAGAAGTTTTATATTTCATTGATCCCACAACAGCACGCCGCATCAGCTCCAGACAACATAATCCGGAGGATGGACAGAAGGGAGAGCTTCCGAGGCCTGTCGCTGTACTTCGTGCCTGACACGCGGTGCAAGGAATGATGGTGGTTCCGGTGGAGAGGGCAGCAGGGACAGCTAACGGGCGACCTCCTGGAACAAAAACTGTTTGATGTCTGCGGAAAAGCGGTAGGCTTTTATGTCTATCGCGAATGAAAACACGCCGCTTGCGTAGCTCGTCAAAGCTCTACTAAGTTCGCATACCTTCGCAATGGCAGTCAGACTGTTTGCAATGACCATGTTGAAGGCACCGTCACTGATGCCCTTCAAGATGTGCCGACTCATCTTCCTCTGCCATAGTTGGGTTGGTGCGTTTCCATAAGTTCACGACGTCCTCGATGTAACTTTGAAGCTTTCTCTTGCCTGTATGCTGCGATCACGAGCGTAGACGCGCTCCTCAGCACGAAGTTTGCGAACGGCATGCAGGACGGCCGGATACGTTAGCAAAGGTGGTCTTAAAGGCAGACCAGGCGGTGATGTCTGAATCATGGTTTTCATAAGAAGTTTTTGCCAACATCAGTTAAGTTGAATATTACATTATTTAGCCTGAGAGCATCATCGCAGTTGTTTTGCCGGCTCACCCGTTCGGACGATGAAAAGTTGTCCTAGACATCTTGGCCGTAGCTGATACTGAAGATAGTGGAATATTGTTGACGTAAGGTGTCAGAACAGGCTGCAAGTGGATGCGGTGCATGGGGTGCTGGCTTGACACCGCCATGGAAACAGACACCGTGCGACTGCGGAGTTCCAGGGCGCTGTCGGAGGTGTGGATCGTGGCACCTTCACCAAGTGAATAGTGGATTGTTGGTGGCTCAAGGCGACCAATGCAGGCAGCAGACAGGTAGCACCTGTAGAGTACAGCCAGCCAGATAAGCAGGTTAAGCCAGAGACTCGCGCTCTAGCTACCAGCGATGATGATGAGGTGTGAGAGTGCAGAGTTGTCCCCATCTTCTTCTTACAATGAGCAGTTTTAAGCGGTATCCCGATAGTTTGGAACATCTTAACAGCCAACCATCTTGCTTGCAAAGACCCCTTCATAGAGTCATTAAAGATTGATATCGGCAGATAAAAGACCAAACACTGAGCAGTGCTTTTATTTTTACATTCCACCTTGGTGCGCTGAGGCGTTACAGCGGGGGACGGGATTTTGATGATGCAATAGATAACATCAGACAACACAAACTGTTCATACCTTGATAGAATTTTTGTCTGGAAATGACAAACACGACTGTGAAAAATTGGAAACTATAGATAAGACAAATCATCTCGACCGTCTGCTGTTCTTTTTTCTAGTATACGTGTGCACTTTTGGTAGTAACATGATAGAGGAAACATTAAAATTATAAAAAGGGGAAAGAGGCAGTGGCGGGAACTATTGCGAGCCATCTGTCCTGCATGTGCCGGCTGGGATCGTTGGCCATTGAGAGTGCATGCAGGCTGTGATGGAAGAGCAGTCGAATATTCGTCGTCCGTTCGATTTTTTTACTCGCGGGAGTTCGCCCTCTGAGAATGGAACCCCTTCAACCGCTTCACACGTGTTGTTCCCCTGCGAGACATGCGGCGACCTGTTCCCAAGAAAAGAGGCTTTGGATGAGCACCGGCTGAGCAAGCATCCGCAGATGCAGCAACAAAGGCACCGCTGCTCCTTGTGTACTTACTCCACCGATAGCAAGTAAGCCGAGGTTTGACACTGCATTGTACTTTGCTATCAATTCTTCGTATAGGACGCGAAAAATAGTAGTGTTATACTTAAGCGAACGTCAACCAATATTTGGCGCTCCTTGACACTCGTTTACATATCAAAATAATTGCCAGGACACTTTGCCAATTGAAATGTTGAGAGGGGAAACCGAGAACACTATGACGTGACGACTTCCGGCGGATGTAACGTCACACCATTCCCGTGGCTTTATATATACCGAAGTTATAAATATTTCGGGGATCTTAGTGTTAGTTACGCTTAATTACACTGTAGTGTAGGACGTCTTCGAAGGCGCTGCGTCGCGAACGGCTAGCGGTACGCCTCGGTTCACTCCCGAGGCAGCGATCAGTCCCAGTGGCAGCGATCAGCGCACACGCTCGAGCATCGGCGCCACTGTCTTCGTCCTCTTCTTCTTTACGCCAGCCGCCCAAATTTCGAGAGCCGAAGGCCTGTCTTACAACAGATTTTTCTATCTAATTTGAAACAAATCGGGCGTTTTTTCGACAATTACGTGACAATTTTCACTATTCCCTGATGACTTCCGGTGCATTGGCGTCGAATTGTTCCCCGGGCTGTATTGACGTCCGTGTTTTTCGACACAATTTCGACATTTTTGCTTGTAATTAATGAACTAATTACTGTACAGTCATCAAAATTTGCATGTAGGTTCATTTTTTCCTCCTCTATCTGAAGTATTTATTAGTTGTCTTCTATCTTTTTACTTCCTGAGTTAAATGCCTGTGACACGCTTTGTTAACGGACGGACGACAGTATGAGCCATTAGAGGTTTTCGCCTTAATACGCCTGCAACACCGAGTGTTTTCAAGCATTGCGCTTCTCTAAGCAAAGGGAAGAGAGTGCGATAACTTCGTGCTCACTTCGTTCAAGAGTCAAATGCGCTGTTAAATCTGATTGCATGTTTTCGCATTCCATAGCGAAGCAGTCATATTCTGTCGTCTCCATTCAAAAGGAATGTTATTCAAGGAGCGCTTTTATGGAAGCGACGGTTCACGTCGTAGCGCAGTCTTATCGACCTGCACTAATAAGGTGATTCGAAAATACTCCGTAAACCGCAGCCAGTAACGCAAGTGGTTAAGCAGCGCCCGTTTGCTACGCATGGCAGCGAAGTGGCGAATAGTGTGTTCACTTGTTGGCGTTGCCCGGCAGTGCAATGTGCACTGATTGGCAGTGAACTTGAGCGCGCGACATTTATCGGCAGTTTCTATGTACCAGCATATGTGTGCACCGTATCTTGTCCTTTTATCTTATACGCAATATAAAAGAAAAGTAACGTGTTTGACAGGGCTGATCAAAGATTCATCATGTTGATGCATGGCAGTCGCTTCTGCGCCATCTGGTTGCGATACGCTTCTTTCGTAGCCATGTAAGCGTTAATACAAGCAGGTGAACGGCCTGTTGTGGTGTTTGTATGGTGGAATGGGTATTTCACTCTTCCTCCGCTCAGCCAGCGATGAGCTTGTCTTATTAACTGCGCCACTTGGCCCCTTCTGTTATCTTTCCCCTCATAGAAGCAATTTCAAGAGACACGCACGGATCCACACTGGCGAGCGGCCTTTCGTGTGCGACGACTGCGGGAAGGGTTTCAAACAGCGAACGGGTCTCGTCGACCACCGGGTAGTCCACACAGGGGGGAAGCCGTACGAGTGCCCATACTGCAGTCGCGGTTTCAGCTACGCTGGCAGCCTCCGTCGTCACCGCAATGAACAGCACCCTTCTAAAGACACGTCTAGGCCTTTTTGTTCTCACTGCAGAAAAACCTTTTCCCGGAAGGACAACTTTAATAGACACCTGCAGACGCACCCGCAGGTGACACTCCCCACCAGCTCCCATGCCGCTCCGGAAGAGGTTCCCGCACTAGAGCCAAGCGAAGAACTACGAGCGTGGGAACTGCAGCCTCTGGTACCCTTTGCAGATGACGACCTGTGATCGCAGCGTGGTTCCATCGAACAAACTGAATCCCTACGCAACAAGCGGCAATTAAGAAGCAGTGCTGAAGTGCGTTGGTTGCGAAGCCAACATGAACGAAATAAAGAAAAAATATGCAGCGGCGGAGTGACGCCCCGCTATTTTCTTCGCTGGTATGGGGAGTAATTCTAGACCAATAGAAAGCGTATCGAATTCCTACGCCTTTTGAGCGCTCTGCCTATTTTATGTATGACGCATGCACAGGCCTGAGGAAAAATGGGCAGACCACAAATACGGTACAGACAGCACTGTGAAGGAGCGTGCAAGGTGTGCATATAAACGCACGGTGCACACTTCATAATAGACACCTTTAGCACACTATGTACCGTTTTACCGCTAGCGTCACCGGAGTACCAGAAGCCCGACAACCACCAAAGCGCATGCTCAGGTCGCCTCGAATGCGCCAGGTACCGGGCAGCCGCACGCACTCTTGCAGCATCGGGACCATTCAACGCGTGCTCACTGCCGGTTGGGGGAATCCCGGGACCCCGGTAATGGTAACGGTAACACGGTACACGGTATTCTACAGGTGTCTGATATGCTCGCTTATACGCACGCGCATTTCTCTCGGGTGCGGAGTTTTCGAGAATTCAACCGCTAGGAGCCGCCTCTCACATCCAATATGGCAGGCTTTGGTGGAAAAGGAGTTTGCGCACGCGAGCGTTTTTATTAGTATTCCTGTAGTACAAATGTTTAGCTCGTCACACCTAAGTTGCACGCATATCCTACCTGTTATTCTGCGCTATCAATCCGCGAAAGGCCGGTGTGGCGCAAAATGTTCGCGCTTTAAGCCCTATCGCAAACTGAGTGCAACGGCGTGACAGTTATTTCTCGAGCAAAGGCCTCGATATTCACAGAAGACGACAGCTCTGCACGAGACTCTGTCGAATATTCATTTCGCTGAGTAGCTTTTTTACATGGGAATAACTAAACTACAATGAAACGGAAGTCGTAGGTTGCTTTACACGGCATGCAGAACCGACACGAAACTAAGTGCTAAACTATAAACAGAAAAGCACCCGGATAGGAGTAACTGGCTCGTGATGTAGCGCAATCCCGAAGCGGTGGTTAGCTACTCCTCAGAACAGGAATATATAGTCAACTACTAAGTTTGGGAGGTATTCGGGCAGTGCTAGAAGGAGTAAAGTGCTATCGTTCTCTAGAGAAGAGTTGATCTTTTAGTAAATGTTAAGCTCTCATGGGAATGAGCATGAGAATAATAGAAGTGTTATATACTCCTTTGCAGCTGACTTTATAGTACATTCAGGAGGGTGCGTCTGTTCTTTTTAAGTAGCTTTTATACCAAATTTTTGGAGCAGTTTGCCTTATTATAAGGTGGCATTTATGATTCCCAGAGCAGTAAACATTACTTGGTGAAGAAGGCAATTTTGAAATGCAGTACTCCTGTGGAAGCCTCATTTAGACTTTTGTGTTCAAGAATGAATGAGTCAGTAAAATTACAGTGTCGAATTTCAAACAGTAGTTTTATTGTGTACAAAAAATTGGAGCCAAGTGTCCGGCAAGTTTCTTTCGATGTTTGCAGAGAACCAACGCCTTGTCCCCCGTAGGAAAGAACATTGTTTCTTTGACCCGCGCTCTCTTTGGTTATCCGATTTGGAACGCCCAACGAATGAAAATAGAGATGCCGCTGTTGCAAGCATGCAAGGAGGGAGCCTTGAAAAACTTCGTTGTCAGCATGCAAGAATATCATGCTATCATTGGTTAGAAGGCACGACGACAAAAGAGGCTCCTTCTGAAAGAAATATTAGAAAGAGAAAGTCAGCGCGCATAAGCAATTACACCTGAAAGATTGGTGCATGAGGTGCTTCAAGTCTAACCTAAGTGAAGTTTACACAAGGAATTCAGAGGACATTTCTCTATAAGGTAGGCATTGTTGAAGTTTAAACATTTTTCAGGGCAAAACATTAGCAGTAGTAGTATATAGTAGCTGATATACTAGTTAGTACATAGCTGAACCCTTTCGGATGACAGAGGCTGAACGGAGTTTTCAGGGTACCGCAAGTTGCACCGAAAACCGCTTTCGTAACCCTTAATGCAATACGGCAGAAGGAAATCCGCGTCGATCGAGAACATCTTCCCTATAACACATAAAAGTGCAAAAATAAAATTGTCTCGCCGGGCCGTTTGCGCATTCGCACTGCCTTCGGTTGCTGGCCTGTACTGAGAGCATCATTGCGGCAGTTTTTTTTCACTGGTAAGAAGGTTCCTCACGCGTTCCAGATACAAGATCAAAAGTGCGTCTTGAAATCGGGGTATGCAAAAAAAAATACTGTGCTCTGCACGGACGCAACGCACAGATGCTTTGCACACACGAAGCTTGCACGCAATTTCCTTGCTGGAAGGAGCCCCAGCCTCACATTCTGAGGGCGCCGTCATTCTGTGTATGGGTGAAAAGCACGGCAAGGGCGATTAGCGCAGCAGTGGGAGCGGTTCTCTTTTAAAGCGAAAGCTTTACTACTTGCACTTTCAGCCTTTGCCGTGGCGCGGCGGTGCCACCATTGACCTTTAGTTGACTTCTGTGTGACGTCATGTGTGACATCACGCCAAAGAGAAGGGCGACCGACTCTCGCCGTCGCAATCCTGTGCGGTGCCACCACCGGCGCCTAACCTCTGCGCTCTCGGTTAGGAGCGCAACAGGTGCTTTGTGACGTCACGCCGAAGAGAAGGGCGACCGACTCGCGCCGTCGCAAGCCGCGGCGGTGCCACCACCGGCGGCTAACTCCTGCGCTCTCCGCTAGGAGCGCGATTGTGGCATTACGCTGAAGAGATTAGGCTCGACTCACGTCGCTAGAAAGCAGTATTCGCGATCTCGCGCCGTCCGTGTGCGACGGCGGTGCACATGAACAGCGGCCTGACTGGACTGGATTGTACTGGACTGGATTAGAATGGATTAGATTAGATTAGATTACATTCGATTACATTGAATTACATTGGATTGGATTGCATTGGTTTGAATTGTATAACAGATCAATAAGTACTTTCTTCTGGGCGAGTTGGTTCATAATTTCCAAAGGTAAAAACTTGCGCAAACAGTAGAAGAAGAAGGAGACGGTACAACAGGACAGAGCGCAAACTTCCAACTGGTTTATTTAGGAAACTGTACCTACATATATAGACAGGTGAAATCATATCAGAGTGATCAAGCGTAAACACGTGTGCACACAACCAGCGAAGATCCACTACCAAGCAGGGCAAAGCTAATAAAATCTCATCATGTTATCACTGAGGCCAAAAGATGCTAGCTGTAAGAAGGCTGAATGAAGTATGCAGGGTAATACCAGCAACGCAGACAGATACACACACATACACATGCACGACTGCGCGCGCGCAAACAACACATGCACATACACACACACACACACACAAATAGACAAGCACACGTAACCTTGTAACAACACATCTTTGGCAAAGCCAAGTCAGACCTAAAAACAAAGTAAAACAGGCAGTCACAAACTAAAACCGATAAAACAGCCAAAAGGCTAAACCTGAGTGAATAAAATCAATTTTCTAGGCAAAAGCCGCGTCACTCATAAAAAACCAACAACAAAAACAAGACGTATAGATTTCTAAGCAAAAGCCGCGTCAGACAAGAAGGTATGTAACAGCAAGTAGCCCAACAAATCACACATGACCTAAAAAGGCTAGCTCCTTATCAAGGAGTGTTAAAGAGGTGGAACTAATACATTTTTCACCGTTTTTCGTTATTAAAAAGGCCTCAGTGATCTCTCTCTGCATTTTGGTTTGCTACGTGCGAGAATTATAGTGCCCTCATACACAGGTTTGCATTTATGGCAGACAATATGGTCATACAGGTTGCCAGTTTTGTAACTTTCCACATTCCTCTTGTGTTCAATGATGCGGTCATTCACGCATCTACCCGTCTGTCCAATATATATGCACCCACAGGTGAGAGGCAGGCTGTACACAACATTGGTGGAACATTCGACGAACCTAGTGCCATGCTTCTTTTCACATCGCTGAGGTTTTTTGGCCAGAACGGTACATACGCTTGACAGCTTAGTAGGCGCGGAAAAAAGTACAGTCACATCATTCCTGTTTCCAATCTTCTTCAGGTTATGGGAAATTTTGTGCAGATAAGGGATGACTTGAATCTGCTGTCTTGGCCGAGGCACTGTCGAGGCTTCCTTACTGTCATTCCTTCGTGCTTTATGTAGTATACCTGCTGTTACACTGTGGATTGCGTTGGCGGGATACCCTGCTTTTTCAAGACGATTGATCTGGATGGTGACGCTGCTTTTCAGGTTGTGTGAACAGCTCCTGGCAAGTGCTGCTTGAAGAAGACCAGCTATTATTCCACGTTTGACGAGCTTCGAGTGGGCGCTTTCATAGGGCAATAAGCTTTTCTTGCTGCGTGGATTGTATTTGTAACAAGGGCCGCATCCGGAATCGTTGAAGGTTATTAGCAAATCAAGGAACTGAATCTCCTGACGATGTGGTAATTCCCAGGTGAACTTGAGGCCTTTTGCTTCGGCGGTGAACAACCCTACAATTCTGGCGACAACGGCATCCATGTCGCAACCAGGAGTCGCTTGAAGTATGATAAGGTAGTCATCCACATACCTCAGGACTTTCAGAACACCCATGCCTGTCAGGAAGTCATACATTCGTCGGTCCACGGCAGACAAGTAGATGTCACAGAGCACCGGTGCCACAGATGAACCTATGCATATCCCTTCTTTTTGGACAAAGAATTTTTCGTTAAAGAATATTGCAGTGGAATTGAGATAAAACTCAAGCAGGGTGATGAAGTTGTCAGTGCTTAGCCCTGATGAGCTCTGGAAGTTGATTTCACTAGAGCACTCAATCTTGTCCCGGACGGTTTCGAGGAGCCTTCCTTGTGGAACAGAATAATAAAGATCTTCCACGTCTACGGAAAAGGCTGTCTTTGCTGATTCCAGGTTTAGAAGTGCTTCGACTGCGTCAGCAGAACTTTTAACTAGGAAGGGATCCTCAAGTGGCAGGTACTTAAGCTGCTGCTGCAGGAACTTGCTTACTGCGGCTTGCCATGTTCCCTTTTCCGACACTATGGTCCTCAGTGGGCATTCAGGCTTGTGTGTTTTGCCTGAAAAGAATATTTCTAAGAAGTGATTCTTGGACTTTTCGGCAACTTTCTTCACTCTCTCAAGGGAAAGATCCTGCAGCAACTGCACAGCAACAGATTTCTGCTTTTTGGAGCGGAATTTAACCTCTTTGAAATTCTTTTCTAAGGCTTGAAGAGCTTTTTCTTTAAAAAGCGTTTCAGGCATGACCACAAAGCCTCCTTCTTTATCAGCCTGTAGTGCGGTGGCTCCGCAACGCTGTATTGCC